>NC_071286.1:35829155-36129155 GCF_943735745.2 Anopheles bellator
GTCGTCTATCATCTTGTGGTTGTCAATAACAGAAAACCCAAAGGAAACGACGGTTCGGTCAAACTTAAGTCTAGACGAATGTTTACCAAGGAATCGGTAAAATCGCTACTTCTATTGTAAAGCTCTATTCGCTTTGTTTAAAGCTCTTAAACAATTCCTTTCTAACAAAGGTCCATTCTTCGACGATGTACATGCCAATGCATATTACAAGACCCCACAAGAAAACGGAGTGGTGATTAAATTCCTAGAATATTTTGGACTATACATTCCGACAACAGAATTCCGAGACAAGGAAGCACCACCTTGTAAATTACGTCTTTGAGAGAGAACCAAATTGTTTTCCTCGTTACTGTTCAATGACAAACCTAATGTTATCACTCAATTAATACGATTCGAGTTGATATTGGATTCCGTTAAATGCACCCATAATCAGCTCAACAGCCCATCAAACAACATGAAAGCCAAAGGCATGAATGTTTGTTTGAGCGATCCCAGATGTATGACTTTGACACGTAGCCGGTGACTGAACCAACATGAGAATGGCTCGAAAGCGGAATGCTAACGATAAAGGACGCAATCCAAACCTTAAGTGTAGATTAAATGTTGTCCGAGCTTTGGTTCGTGCCCGGACTTTAATTTCAGAGTTCTGCCTTTGGTCTGCCCAGATTTAAGGCCGTAGCTTCTATCGCTGCGACACGGTGAGCTTTAATGGTGAACTAACTTGAACCGACGTGTGCTTAAATGGTGAATGAGGTCCTCCTGCGAAACCATCCAGCACACCTTTTAACGCCACACGCGGCCACCTGTCGCCCGTGCACGGCCCGGGTGGCCCTTACCTGGCCAACCGACGGTGGGAAAAATGGATCATAATGGAACGAAACAATAGGCATCCACCAGCACCCGGCTGCTGCTGCCTGCCCGGTGGTGGTCTTTTTCTCACGCCAAAACCAAACGGCCGTAAATGTGGTGGTGGTGCCTCCGAAAGTCCTTCCCTGAAGCACGGCAATGGGCACGGCTGAAATGAAAGGCCTCCCCCCCTCCGGGTTTCTCCCGGGAGCGAACAAATGACCATACCATTTGTCGTCATCTGCCCCGGCCCCAACCTGTTCCGGTGGCCGGCCGGGCGACCCCACTAATGGAAACGCGCAACCGGAAAATCCTTTCCCCGCCCTCCCCAGGGGCCGGATGTGGATTGCCCACCGAAAACTCGTCATAATTAATGGAATGTTTATGCGAGCCCCAGTCATTGTCCAGTTGGTAAATTTATGCATTGCCTTGCGCCAGTCGGGGCCGTCGGCCGTTTGTAGAAGTTGTAGCGGGCGGCGCAAGGAGTCAGTCAGCGTGCCGAACTTGCAGAAAACAGGAAGCACCAGCTTTCTGCCAGCTATGCCGTTGGTGTCCGTTTTTCGTTTCGTTTACTAGGGTTTTGCGCTTGTGTCAGCATTTGCCCCTTTTTTTGTTTGCTCCAGTGGGTCCCAAATGTTTGACGTCCTATCGACGAAAGTGTTTCGCGAACTGAGACATCGCTTCTCTGCACGGCTTCAGACGCGGCCAGTGCCAGTGCTTCATCACGCGCTCAATCTGTTTGCCGAGAACCGTTCTGTGCATTCCGTTGCATCAAGCCGAACTGCTGTGCAGGATACATTTTTGCTTCTTCCTTTCTGGCGAAGAACTTCACAGTTTCTTCACGTTTTTTAGATCCCATTTCCGATTGACAAAGGCCACGCGAAACTTGGCAACAAACGAAACGAGACACGGCTACCCCGTGTATTGTAGATCCTCGGCACGAAATCTTCGCGTGCTCTTCGAAGACAGCGGTGGCCCTCTAGGCGACTGTCTTCAATGCCGCCAACAACGTCCAGTATTCCTAATCTCGTTGCCGTTACCAAGCACCGTGCCGTGCCTCAATCTTTGGTCTATTTGGCAAAGCCACAGATATCACGGACCGATGGCGTTCAAGGTGGACCACCTTAGGCCATCAGATAGAAAGAAGAAAAAGAAACACATACTTGGTCCGTTTTAAGGTATGGGTATTATCAGTAATCTGAGTGCAATTGCTCGTTCGTATCGTTTGCGTGACAGAACTTAGATTTGGTGAAGCTCAAAATGTAACTACTACAGGTTTAGCCAGAATTAATGGCTTCTGCTGGGTATATGGTGGGACTTGAAAGGAATCATTTATTGTGAGTTGCTTCCGTGTGGCCAATTACTAAATTCAGATCTCTACCGTCAATAACTGAACCGTTTAAAGCTAACGATTGACCAGAAACGGTCACAATTGGCCAACAGAAGAGGTGTTGTGTTCCATCAGGACAACGAAATGTCACACACGGCTATGGTGAAGAACTCGCCAAAAACTCCTGAAGCTTTACTGGGAAGTTTTAATACATTCACCGTATAGTTCGGACCTTGCACCAAACGATCATCACCTTTTCTCGCCTTGCAAAACTTCCCAAGTGATAAAGAGAAGATCGATTACTCGTTTGAATCGAATTCTTCCCCAATTAAGACCAAGACTTCTGTATAAGAGGCATTATCAACCTACCTTTAAAATGGCAGCAAATTGCACAAAATGGTGCATATTTGACTATCGGGAACATCATGAATAAAGTTTCGAAGCTTACGAAAAAATCGTGGATTTTTTAGCCAACCCTATATTTACTAAATAAGGTATACGGAATATAAATAACAACCAGGCGAGTAACGATCGTACCAATAACGAGCACTAAGTTTGCAAAGTGGCAAGAAAGCGTCCAAACTTTGGTCCCATAAAGGTGATCCCTCTTAAACAAGAAAAGAAGAAAACAACAATAGACGAAGACGGCGTGCCTTCCGGCGGGCTGCAAGTCGTTTGCATCTCTTTGATCGCTACGGGGTCGGTTCGTCTGCAGTAGTCTAACCCGCACTTGAAGACGACCAAGAAACTTCACCAATAACCGGGCGGCTCGGAGATTTGCGACACGGCGGCGTACCGTTCGGTATGCGCCAAATAAAATTACAAAGTAATTAAAAGCATTCCCGGTGACACTTTGGCTTGCAACTTTTTGGCTGCCAAGCGTTCCGCCCCAAACCATGCCCACCAGTTAACCGTTGAGTGTCGTTGATAAAGTGTTGCGTGTAAAACAATAACGCACGAACTCCATCTTGAAAGTTGATTAATATCCCAGCCAACAGCCCCGAGGAGCGCCTCTTCCGCTGCCGTATCCTTTGGTGAGCCTTGTGAAAACAATCTGAACATTACGACTGCGAACGGTGGCGAGCATCTCCCGAGGCTGCATGCCGACCACTGCAGCGTTTGAAAAGTGCCGTGCCTGACAGTTGAAATATGAAATGGTTTTTAGTTTTCATTAAAAAAATCCAACAGTAGTTGCGCTGAAGAAAATAAAAAGAGGATTGACTTTCGAATAGTTCTCTCATCTCTGGTGCACCTTAACTGGCCCGGCTGCCATTTCCCAATCAAAAGTTGCGCATTGGAAGGCACCTGCGGTAAATTGAGTTACTTGCTTCACGAGTTTCTGAACCATGTATCGCACCATGTCATCGCAAATCTCACAACCCGCCTGCAGCCGACGTACTGGTAAGCGAGTCAGTTAGAGTGTTTGCATACCGAACCACCATTCGCAACGAAAGCCCTGCAAATGGCGTAGTTTGCTGATTGCCGCGCCGTGAATAATCCCGGCAGATTTCTGGGCGGGCGTTAAGTCACCAATGCCGGGTCCCGCATGAGTAGCATGAGATTGTGTAATCGTTTCAGTCGTTTTGTTCAAAGAAGGGACTTCAAGAGAGGTGATTAAATTCAGCGAGAGCGTCGTTCAGAAACCACACGTCAGCCTCGGAGGCATCTGAAGGATAATTCGCCGACATTTCGCAGTCCGCCGCCAGGCAAGCGACAATCTGTGAAGGCGACGGGCAAATCTGCATTTTCGATTGACGATTACTGGCCCTCGTCGGCTTCGGTGCCTCGGGCGTCGTCGTGGCTGCTTCGGAGTGTGCTTTCAATAACTTCTTTCCGATATCGGTCTTCAGGTCCTCGGATTGGTGTTCTTCACGTTCGTCTTCTGCTGGGCCCCGTTCTTCATCCTGAACATCATCTTCGCCGTGTGCCCGGAAGCGAAAGTACCTGAGCGCGTTGTCAGCATCTGTCTCTGGCTGGGGTACGTGTCGTCGACGATAAATCCCATCATCTATACGATCTTCAACAAAACGTTCCGGGCGGCCTTCATCCGTCTGCTGCGGTGCAGATGCGAGCGGTACGTTCCCTCTTCCATCCGATACCCGTCCGATGGATGACAGGGCTTCCGATTGGACCGGGAGCTTCGGTCGCGCAAGAAGTTGTGTCGCTCACTCACCGGTTTCGATTTCTCGCCTCTCCACAGCTCCGGGCGACCGCCCCGATACCGCTCGGTGACGGACAGCCGCGGGGCCATCAGTCTCTGCACGCCGTCGGCCCTGCCGCTCGCCATATCGCTGCAGGGTTCGTCGCTGCTGACACCTTCCACCACGCAGGCGACGCCGCTGAGTGACTTCCGCGGAAGCTACGAAATCACCGACGATGACTGCTAGACGGCGGCCAGATCCGCTTGGACCGGGCAGTGTTAGTGTAGCTCCTCTAATGGCACAAGCCGACTCGTACAAAAACCCCTCCCCGACACTGCGCCCTCCCCTTCCGGGGATCCGTTTCCCCCTCGACCCACCACCGCAGTTGGTAGATGATTCGGCGGACGGCCGCCAGTTGGACGTACTAGAAGTAGCGCGATAAGGCAGCGCAGCCGATGTTGGTAGACTGTAGACTTCTTCTAGCTGTAGTGAAGCCGCGGCCACGCGGCATTTTTAGAGCAAGAAATGGAAATGACAGTATTTTGTAAGACAGGCGTTTCCCGGCGGTTAGCGATGTTGATAACCAGTGCACAAATTTAAATGTGATTTTATATACATAATAACTATAAAGCCGGCAGCACTACTTGACCTTACTTCGTCCGCGGTTTGCCCCTCAATCGCAACATCCGAACATACGGTACACAGCGGTCGAGCATCGTTTTTATCAGCTCAGTTGAAAGATGATTAAATGACACGGGTAACAGGTATGTATACAAGTTCAGCCGACACAAATAAATATACCGTACCATCATTCGGTGTATCAAATGCTGATGAGAGTGATGGTTAGAAGATGATGCTGATACTGCTCTGCCTGTTATGACAAATGGATTGAAATGAATAAACAAACCCCGACAGCTTGGACCAGATGATAAATGTTAATGTTTTTTTCAATAAGCGATTTCTACAGTTTGCATGTTGCAACTATTTACTATTTACTATTTTACAATGCAACTATTTCGATGTACCACGAGCATGTTTACCTGTGTTTAACGCTTGTGTCACAGCATAACATACCCAGCAAAACGTTCAGCAAATGTTTCGGATGGAATTTCTTATTACCAGGCTGTACAATAAGTTTCGCAGTAAGATAAGAAAAACAGAATTGGTTTACGAATTGAAATTCACTTTATGAATTTATTATTTGATGAAAAACGCACGCATGGAAACAGATGGAAGTTGCTAGGAGCCACATCTAGTTAATACGGTGGATGATCCAAAGATTCGAATTTTAATTAATTGATTTTTACCATTGCGATACATCGATACTAAATGACTTGTAAAAGAGAATGAAGTGACAGATTGAAATGAAACTTCACATACGTTCACATGAGGAGTATACCAACATGACAAAAAAAAATAGGCTAGTAGCAGCAACCTTTGATATTGAACCGCAAAACTTATTGAACAACCTAGTATTTATTTCCAAACTTTTTCTTTAAAAACCGCAAAAGCCGTCGTTAGAATTGTCTTTATTTCCGCTGGAACTGGAAAGAAATTGGCTACCGAAAGAAATGAGGGAGAAAAGTAAGGTAAGACTAAGTAAGGTAAGAAAACCAGTATCCGTTGAAAGCTTCAGGGAAAACATTCGGGAAAACGCTACTCGCGCTTTTCTTCTCGACCTGAGACCGCAGAGGTTTTCGCATGCTGAGCCACTTCTTAGCCATTCCAGTGTCTAGAGGGCTATCGGTAACACGCTGTCAGCGTGTGGTCGTTTTTCTTTAATCGGAAAAATCCGTTCCAAAAATTCGTCAAATCTTCGCGCGCCCCATACGACACGGAAAAATTCGGTTTTCTGGAGCGGCAAAAATACTAGGGGAACAGAAGCGAGTGGTAGGAAGCACCAGTGACTTGCATGAAATGTTTCGTGCAACGTTGTGCACCATTGTTGTCTTCCAAAACTTGTATGCAATGTTTTGAGCAATTTTTTGTGTAACGCTTGTTTACGAATTATGCACCGGAAAATTGAACCGAAATGTTTGGCAAGCCTTAATACTGAAATGTTGCAAAAAAAAATTGTTTGACGATTGTATCGTGAAATGTTATTACGAAATATTACCTTTTATTGCTCGACGTACGGTAAGTGAAAAGCGGCGTAGGTCTCTTTTGTAAAACATTTTTACCTCATTTGATTAAATTTACCAGAAACACTATTATGGGGTTTAAATTTGGGTTTGGCTAAATTTATGGCTTTAAGACCGCTGCCGCGTGCATCCGCGTTTGAAGATTTCTGACTTCCGTACGCGGTTGGTTTTCTTTAAAAAATCGTATCATTTATCGCCAAAGTTTCACGGAAGAAGATGATCCGCCACTCGCCACTTATGGTCTGTCATTCAAACGCTCAGATACACTTACAAACGGAATAGATAAGAGCGAAACATACTGGGTCAAATTGCACGAACTTTTGCCGCAACCTAATACAACCACAGAACAGTCGAAACTCCAGCTCCAGCTACGTGTCGCCCGCGAAGCAGAACGTCCCATAGCTTTTTCCTTTTCGCTTTCACTACTGCCACATAATAGAACGGTGGTTCAATTAGAGCTAATCTTTATGACTCGTCATTAAGGGGGCTAAATTGTGTTTATGGCTTAAAGCGATGAAATTAAATTCTCGTTCTTGGCCCCTCCGCGAAGGCCTACCACTGGCCGGTTCGAAACACGGATAACATACCCGTGGCGAAGCTCCTGTCGGAAGAAGCTTTAGGGAAAAAGCCAGTGCGCCACCAGGCGGCTCCATTCCCGATCCCCGCTCATGAACCTGGCGTGGCGCTAGCAGACCCCTCGGCAGGATCTCATCAGTACGGTTCACCCGGAGTGCACTCCGATCCGAAGTGAACACCGCGAGCCGAAGCAAATCCTGTTCCCGAACCGACGATGGAGGCGCCTGGTGCCCTACGGCCCGATACACGAAGCCATCGCTAGCTCGGCTGCTTGGGTGCCAGTGTGGTTCGCGACACCTGCCGATCCGGACACGGACTTCCGGGTTAGTGCTCCTGGCAGAGCGAAGGCCAGCGCATCGCACGAGTCAACAATGATTCAGCATCCCGTATCGGGCATGTGCCCGATGCGTGGCTATAAATAATTCTTAGACCACAAACAAAGCCGGAACAAACGGAACGCCCCAACGGGCCCCTTCACGCGGCACGTTGTTGTTACTATTTATTAGGATTGCCCGAGTAATTTAACGAGATGCTTCTCCGTGTGTTATCAAACACGCAGCTCCGTGGAATACCAAAACTGGGCACCTGGGCCATTGTCGTCGGGATCGGCAGCCGTGCGAATCGTCCTGCCGGCATATGTCGTGCGGTCGGCTCGGCTCGGCGTTCGGCAAATGCCAATGGACGCCTGATAAGAATATTAATTAAGACAGGTTCCGGACCGAGCCCAGCGTCTTCGAGGGCCATCGGCCCCCGCGGTGGGCGACCGGAAACCTGTTGGTTGTTTCCGACAAATACCACAACGACGGCCCTCCCGATACGTGCTCAAACTTGTTGGACACGGACGCGGACGGGGTTTCTGATTCCGTCACGAGGCCCACGGTCCAACCTGTGGGGGCGGGGGGCTGCGTGGGCCATTGACGACCACTTCACGGACGGCCCGCGGCATTTAGAACCCGGATGCGGTTGGCTCGGCGCTCTGGTTGCTTCTGTTCCCTGTGCTTCGGTCACACAAACACACACCATCTAGGATTCGCTTGGTCTCGAGCCACTTGGCAGCGCCATTGATAGAGCCATTTCCGGTTCTTTCTTCGGCCCTTTCTCTCTCTCTTTCTCTCTGGCTTCGACATGCCAGGGTACTACAATCAGCGTGTACAGGCGAACTTCCGTGCCGATGCCGATCAACAAACTTTGTCCCCTTCCCCTCCTCACCTGGTGGATGGCCCCGGGGCCCAGGATCGTCCTCTTTGATTGTCGTTTTCCCGGCGTCCCGACGAGGCTCACCTTTCGCCCGGCCCGGGCTCTTCCGACCCAACGGACCCAATCACTCCAATAACGATATAAGAGCGATGTACCAGCGAGCACCAAGGGTGACCGCTTCACCAGGGGGAAAACTTTGCCCAAATGGATTTCCCCATCATGAGCGCGGCACCATTCAGCGGCAGCAGCATCGTCATCAGCATCATCGAAACGAAACAGTTTTTGGCGGATCAGAGTCATCAATTTTCCATTTCAAGTGGGACACTCCAGCCAGGGGGGGGCCCTGGTGGGTGAAGTGGGGCCGGTGCGGAAGGGTCGATAAAAGATATTGAATATCGAATGCCTGCCCCGGCGACGGCAAAGGGTTGGACACCCGCCGCCGTCGTCGTCGTCGTCTTCTCCCGGGCTGTCTGCGTTAGTGATGCGTGTGTGGGTGGGTGTGGGATGAAATTGGCGTCCTTGTTTGAAGTACTGCCATGTGCACACACGCGAGACGGCAGACACCGGGGGTGGTGACGGGCACAGACGGGAACCGGGAAGCGTGCCGAAGACGTTGCTCTTCCCGAGGGGCTCTGTTTACACACGTCAAAATATGCACAACGCGCGTACGGCCCTGGCCCTGGTCATCCTTTTCTGTGTGTTTGAGTGTGTCCGCATGTGTGTCTGTTGTTCCTGAAAGGACTCAATCAAAAACCTGAAACCACCGTCGAGGCACCTCGGAGCAGCACATCTGGCTCCTTACATCGCTTTCAGCTGTCATCGCTCTTCTGTCTCTCTCTCTCTCTCTGTCGCCCTCGCTCCCTGCAGCACACATACACATGCGATGGCCAGCACATCGATGCTCGGCGCTCAAATCGCGACCCAGCACCGGCAGCAACATAATGGGTCCCGCGACTATAGCTCATTAATTATGGAACCGGCGGAACATACGAGCTGCAACCCCACCAATGAAACGTGAGGCCATCGGAGCCTTTAATCAGGGATGAAGGATACCCGGGGGAACGGGCGGCTGGAGAGGGGTATCCGAGGCTAAAAGCTAAACATTTAGGACAATTATTGTTAATTACTGTGTCGGCGGAAACGGAAGCCACGTGGTTCGCGCTTGCGCTCGCGGAATGCCAAATGGCCTGTGTGAGACCACTGGCCAAACATCGGCGGGGTGGGGGAACGGGGAAACCGATCTCGGTTCGATCTCTAATTCGAGAACTATTAGGCCACGTTGTGTTCGCGTTCCTTTGCTTCCAAATTGGCCAATCAAACTGAACGAGCGGCCATTAGATCGGTGACCGTTTCCACCGCAGGATTCGCACGGGCAGCGCTTTCCGTGGCGTGTCAATGCAAAAATACTGTTATCTGTCGGCACGTTGTAACGTTTTCCTGTGAATTTGCGACTATTGAGACTATTTATAAAAGTAGGTCAAGTACCACGTCAACATACTCTACGTGCGGGCAAACAACTCGACCACTCCCGACCATAATTGAGTCCTTGATTTATTGGGTTATAACATTTCTTACAGATATCGTTCATTTGGGCATGGCATGGAGTACGAAGCTTGAAAGCGAACATAAGCTTGAAACTGTACGATCGATCGCTACGAGCCATCTAACGATCAAATATCGGATTTCTCTTTAGCCAACTTATTGCATTTCAATGGTTCAGACGAATTAACGACATTGTAATACATTATGTTTAACTTATGAAGTCAACTGTTCAAACGCTTAGAACATTCACAGAATGTAACTTAGTGGCAGAGCAAATAAATTAACAGGAACATGTAACATAATTTCGTGTCCAACAGAAAGTGCATTCTTTGAATTTTTGTTTAAATTTTACCGTGTTCCGAATTAAACAATTCAATACAAGTTTACGACAAATGTTAACATTTGTAGTGCGCAAATTATCTTTTAAAACGATTAACATTTGAGAAAAGAAAGTGAAAAAAGACTGCTTTGGCTCACGGCTTCCGTCAACTTAACGGAGTGGTTCTCTAAATTTCCTAACCAAAGTCCACTTCCTTCCCTAAATTATGTTCACACATGTTAAAATGTTCTTGCGTCTCTTACCATCTCTTTCGAAATTTATAACATAAACAAGACTTTCTGGTTTTGCATAAGGATTTAATGGAGGTTTTTCGTGTTTTGGAATCTCTAAACAACCATCCCATCTGTCTTTTACGGCGCACCAGCAGCAACATGGCAATCAAATGATGCCCTGCGCTTGTTAATCGTTCATTATACAACAACTTTATTGCTATAGCTTTGCCGAACATCGCAACGTTCGGTTGTTCCCGCGATGTTCGCAGGCTGTACTCAGCCTTAATTACTTATTTACCAACGTGCTCACACGTTTAGGTAGCCCCAGAAAGCTCCGCACCACCGGTGAAGGCATCGATACGCACGGCCCATACGCTAATTTGAAAACGTGGAACCGAAAGGTCGTAAAAACTCCGAGGACCCGCGCAGGAAAAGTGAACCCCGGGACAGAATGTGGGAAATTTTGAAATGTTTTTCTCTGGAAACAAATACGTGCGCTGACTCGACAAAACGAAGCTCTATAATTTGGACTGTTTTTTCGAGAAAAAGAAAAACCTGCTTAAACCCCGGGATGGTCCCGGTTAAGGTAATCGACACGTGGAAACTGGCGCTAGAAGAAAAACGGGCAAATGAACTTTTAAAGCATTTTTATCCGTTTTGAGATCGTAAAAGAGATTTTCGAACGTTTATGAGATATGAGATATAGTAAGATATTGCGGTACTTTAAATAAAAAAACGTGAACTAGTTAAATGACTGTCTCTTTCGCCTCAAAAAGGGAAATGTAACTTGAATAGCGTTGGAGTTAGAATCGACCGCTCTTACAGCTGCTTTCATCTGTAGCATCAATGGGTGTTGGCTTCAATGAAATCAACTTCGGCGTCTAGACATACCGTTAAAGAGAAACGCTGTTCAACATGCATGAAACTATCAATGGTTTTGTGGGTTGGGCTCGGATCGAGTCCAACAGTAACATCCGTTACTTAATCATTCGTTTTAAGCGGTTTGTTGAATCGAACGTTTCCCATAATTGCATGGAAATAGATTTAAATACTTAAACAACTAGCACGAACACCGGACAGTCAATCAATTTTAAATCGAATTAAATTCCACTTTCAACAGCGAATTCGAAAAGCTATTTTACATGCTTCGCCATACCTCCTGCAACGAACCCTTGCTCGGTAGGCACAAATGTTTCCGGATATTCCCCATTCACGATGCATTAAAGTAAAAAGGCCGGCTCGTTGCTGCTGCTGCTGCTGGTGTAGTGCTTTTTGCCTTTTCGGGACGACTGGTCTGATTTTAGCCACCAATTACATTCAGGTTTAAGCCCGTTATTAGCGGTGATCCATCAGAATTCGTGAATGTGAAGCGCATCCCGCAAAAGGCTGATTCATTCGATTCAACATTCCAATGCCGAGTTACGGAGGCCGGGTTTCATTTACACCGCTCGGCGGGCCGTGGTCCTCCAAAGGTTCGACTTTTCGATTGACGATGGCTAGCACGAGGTTGCTTGCTATTTCATCTGAAGGGCCCGAGGCACGACCCTCCAGTGCACCAAACCGCGGTGGCTTGGAGCGAGGCCATCTGTGCTTCGATCAAGATAGGAAATAATGACCGAGCAAAGGACTCGTCAATCACCATATTTCTTTCCCGCCTTAATTGAATCAAACCATCGCTGGGAAGGACGTTGCATGGCGCCTCCGCGAGCAGCAAGGTCTCATTATCGGCAAAAACAGAACCCAATTTCACCAGCAAATGGGCTCCTGGCGCGAATATCGAAAGACCCGCGAGGCTTCGAAAGTCAAGGTTCCATTGTGCTGGGTGATCGGTCCATCATCCACTCGATGGTGCAATCAGTATTTGTTGCGCCACACTTTAAAGTTCACGTGCCGGTTTTCGGTGCACAGCCACGTTCGGGTCGAGGGCCCACGCCGGAAGGCTTCCCAGATGCCCATCCTATTTGGAGGAAGCTGTGGATGGAATACCCGCAAAGAAGCAATCCGTGCGAATTGCTGGTGCTTCCAAGAAGCGCATCGAATTGCAACCGAACGTCCACCAGCCTTCGTTTCGCCGAGCGCGATGACACAAGGACTTACAGCGGGCTGAGCGAGAATAATGGCGTCCGGAAATGATGCGGAGCCGGTTGGTGGTTCGGTTGGTGCCCGGAACCTTCGCTGCCCGATGGATTCACGTCCGTGATCCATCATCCGATAGCGTCCGGCCCGAACGTTGGCGGGAAGTCGATTTTTCGTTGCTCCAGAGCCCCGGCGAAGAGTCTGCGCTCCAGATACCCGGCCTCGGAGGTCCTCGGGCTGTACGACGAGCGCGAGCGGAATGCCCCTGAATTAGCAGAATCTAATAAAGAGCGGCCAGAAACGCCCATCGCTCTTGGTGGAATGTTGAACCAAATAAACCTTAGCGAAATACCCAAACGGAAACACCGTCCGAAACATTCCCATGGATACGCTTACTGGTTCTGCTGCTGCTGTTGGCGGCCTTCCGTTTCGCTTTCGTTACGAAAAAATGTCAGAGAAATCGTTGAAAACAACACACGAAAAAAAGCGCACACAAACAATGGCACCATTCCATCGTCCCGGCACGCCTGGCCGCATTTCTTCGCCAGGAATGGCCGGCGGGAGCGCCCGACACCGACCAGCATCCGGCCGGTTCGCGGGACGCCTTTTCGCCGGCTAATGGTTCACGTGATGATAGACACAATTACGTCCTTCGCCTCGACTTGCGTGAGCAACTTCTTTCCGTGTCTCGGAGATTGTTTTCACCAATCCACACGGGAGCGTGCCTGGACTGTAGACGTCGCCGATGGGCAGCGTTCACATGTGCCGCGCCGCCACCCGCCTTGGATAATTAGGATTTTCTTTCAGCAATCGGTAGAAGATTTCGACAAATCACGCGCACCAAACGCGACGCTAATCCAGAACGAACTAACGTAATCACTGCCAACTGGCCGGTTCCCATAAACTCAACTGGCCCACAGTCGTCAACTGTTTAAACGGCGAATGAGCCTGAAAAACAAACGAGTCACAGTATCGAGACTCGTTTGCCCGTTAATAGATGATTAACCAATTAAGATCTGTTTGAGGTCCAGTGCCACAGGCCAGAAGGTTTGGAAGGACCGAATTTGCAATCAAATCGATAGTGCTTAACGTAGGCACCATCGGATGAATGCTCTGGTGATCTTTTGGTATGCTATTGTCACTTCAATCTAAACGCCCTCGGCAGAAAATAAAATAAAATTTGTTTACTTATTTATATTTCACTATTATAACTCACATATGATATGTTGTCAAGATTCCGGATGTCAACTGTTTTTCCTTTTCACACCCACAGCAATCAATTTTTCCGGAGTAGACTAACGACTGAATGATCCACGGACCAGCCACACGCCATTGAATGCAGCAAACCCTTTTTCTAGGCTGGAGTTGGTGTGCAATGAATACGATCTGTTTGTCTGTTCCGAGAGTTGAATGAGCGTAAAATGTATGGTGCAACCTTCACACGCGGAAATCTAACGGGTATACGTGTGCTCTGAAGCAGAACGGAAACACCACCACTTCTGATTCTTTCAGTGGTGCGTAAAACACTTTTCATTACAGCAATAGATTATTTTTTTCATATTTTGCATGACTTTGCATCCAATAAACCTAGGGAAACTCCTTGAAAACTTGCATTCAAAAGCGTGGCAGCGTTCGTTCTGCGATTCGGCCCGTCTCGTACGCGACGCAACTAGGTCATAATACGGGATCCTTACGAAGGACGGATCGCTCGCATTCCACGATATCGGCCTCGCCATGCTTTCAAATCGCTCGCGATAAACATAATCAACGGTCACATACCATTACATACCAAATGCAACATTCTATGGAGAAAACAAAAAATAAAACCAATTTTTTTTTGAATTGGAACTTTATTAGACATGGTAAATGCTGCATTATATAAGAGTACAGAGATATTCCACGTTGGGACTGCAGCTATTTAATAAGTCTAAGGTAGCAAAATGATTTCAATTAAAATGTTTCAATTAAAATCTTACTCTTACTTACTTATTCTTACTTCTTCATTTTATCTTACTTATAACAAATAACTAACAACATCTTCCAACTAGTTAACTTTAAAGAACTTTAGATGATTAGCTCGCGAATTGTTGGGTGGACAGAATTATTGCATCTATCGATTAGGACTTCGTTTAGTTTGTTAGTTTCGAACGATAGTCTTTGCCCGCCAGCAAGGTTAGGACAGGATTCGTCGCTATTCTCCAGTGTAAATTAAGGTATTGACTGGAAGTTAGTTTTAGAGCATTGATAAAATCAATAGTTAAATTACTAGACATGTCAAAGAAGCAGAAGAATGTGTGAATTACTCACCGGAAAAGTTGCATCAACTGATGTAGAATACTGTGTAAATTAAATATCCTTTGACTTTGTGATTTTCCCAGAAACATCTTTGGCCCATATTCGCCAGACAGCGTGTGCCCTTAAAGTCATTTGTCATCAGGCGGCGGTGTACCGGAGGCTTTTCAGGCTTTTTACGCTCCTATACGTCCTACTGCGGTTGGCTGTCTCTCCATTTTAATTGTACAAAGCACACCGACCGAGGGTCCCAAGTCTGTTTCTTACATTTTGCAGTGCGTTGCGTTGGGACTTACATCGAGCTGTATCTGATACAGTTTAGTATGCATTTCCGACAGGGGTGCTATTCTGGTCTCTAACCGCAGGTTGATGGCCACAGTCCTTCTGATTCAACCGGATTGAATATTGCACTGTCCGCCACTTTCTCTGTTGCTGAGTAACGATTTAAAGCACGACTCAAGGTCCACAGTGTTCACTTCTAATTCGTTGCCGCTCGCCTCGATCGAGCTCTGAAGACATTCGAGCGAACATTGGTTCAGAATTCAAACCAGTTGTCGAATGCATTTTAGGAACGTTACACAAGCAGGAAATCTCTTTTAGAATGTTTCACGCACCTTGGCCGTCGTCGCTTTTATTAGCTCAGCAACTACGTTCTTGCTGTGACTGCTCTGTCTGTTTCCCTTGCAAAGCACCGTGGTAGTGGCCTGATCGAGAAACATGTGGCTTCCTTGTGCTGTTCATATGCCACCATCAGCGAGGACATCAGCGAGTTATCACCGGAAGCGGATGAATGTCTGTTCGAGCCACGGAGCTTTGGGCGTCTTTTCAACAGCGTTCGGTTCGGTAGAAACAGTAAGGTGAGTTCAAAGAGCATCAACATCCGGATTGCAAAACAGTGGCCACACAACTCGACACTAAAGCGTTGGCAGCGCATATCAAAGCCATAAAAAACATCCATCAAGTTTGCATACCACCGCAACGATGCATCGCGGTACGGCCCCCGGCAATCACGCGAAACGAACCTGGAACGAGTATTCAGGGAAGAAAAACTTTAAATTAACTTCCGAATCCTTTTCGGTGGCGTACGGTAAATAAAGTCCAAACTTTTAGCGTTTGCCGTGTGCAACGTACCTTTTGCTGTTGTGTCGGAGTTCGGAGGCAGGTCTTGTACAGTGAACCCTCGATAAAAAGGTCCAGTTGCGACACTACGGTTACGGACAGTGAAATAATGATGTCGGTATCTGGAGAGAAACCCGCAAAGCGGATATCACCAGCCCAACCACAACAACCAGACAGTTGTGACTAGTTGTGGTCCAATGTACTGGAGATGAATCCGAGTGTCGGATAGAACCGTGAAATCATAACAACATGCGATTTCCTGAAAGCATTATGACCGTGTTACGGTTAGGTTGGGGGTTTCCATTAAAGCACAGTACTCTGCGAAGCAAACCCGTGCTGTTTCCTTGCCGTGGTCCCGAGGCGAACTGAATGCAAATCGCCCCGTGAAGCGCTCTCTCGCTGCCAGCCCGAGTGTAACGTTGAGTTAAGACAGCGACATGCAAAAATAAATTATTAAAACTGACAGCGTGGCCGTAGGAAGGATCGGTCGACACCCGGCTGTCTGTCCCGTGGCTTCTGGCACCGTTGCGGTTTGGTCCCGGGAACTGGGACTCACAGTTCCGTTCTTCACTTAAAGTGGAACAGCTGTTAAGGGGCCAAGAAGAAGTACTCCACAAATGTCGGTCCCCTCACTCCGAAGCCGTTCCGCACCGATGTCGTAACGGCGGCCTGGCGGACTAGTCCCTCCGTTGATCCGCACTTTTCGCGGTGTGTCAAACCAACCGCTAAGGTCCACCTCAATGAAAGTACTTTAAGCTCGCAGTCCGTTTTCCACTGGCCGTGCAGCTGCACCGGAAGTGGGCGATGGTTAGAGGGTACTACTGCCATCGGAGTAAAAAGGGCCAATTTTCTCCCGAGATGATCCAGACTGGGGACCAGGTTGAGTACGGCGCACTAATCTCCGGAACCGCCCTGTAAATACCCTCTCGGGAGCCGTGAGCGCTCAGTGAAATCACGACGGGAACTGGAAAGAGAACCGGCCAAAAAGGCGCTTCAGCGAATGATAAATCAATTAAACCGTTTTTGATTACCTTTGTTCGGACTTTTTGAAGACAATTAGCCCCGTGGGTGCGGGTGGGATGTTAGGCCTACCCGGTTGGGTTGGTGGTGGTAAGCAGGGATCCATCTAGAGCGTCGGCGAACTCCCACGCTCGCCATCGTAGCGCCATCCAGCGTCGTGCCGTACGGTGCCGAACTCTCGCCCGACATCGTAATGCAATTAGACGCCCAACTGGTAGCGGCGTGAGTGGGAAATTGTGATTTCATGAGTTTCCGAAATGGATGGAATGTTCCGCGCCTCATCGATAGCAGTGGCCCCTATGGCTTCGCTGCTTCACCCGCGGGCGTGACGGAGTTTAAACCGAAAACCGAAATTTTAAGTCACTTCTTGCCTTCTCTCGTCGACATACCTTCGTGTGATGATGCTATCCTGCCGGCTACACAACTTGTGGTCGTGGACATTCATAACCGATTGCGACAGCGGTCTCACTCGACGGGAAAAGGCATAGAGGGCACGCCTGTTGCCCAGTGAAATCCAAGTCCACCACTCCGAGAGAGTTAGTAGTCTCGTTACCACCAACACCCGCCTTTTGCTGTTAGCGAAAGTTTATTAGACTCTATAAAAACCAAAACCACGCCTTAGCCCAGGCTTCCTCGGGTGCCCTAGGCAGTGGGGGTCCAATCAGTTAACGTCGAAGGCATAGCGTGGAACTTACGCTAGAAGCACTTACACTTGAGAAAAAGTTTACAACTCGGTTCGCTGCTCGACTTACCACAAACTGTACCTGAACTCCCAGGTTTATTAAAGGAGTTCTATTATTAAAGGACCATAGTGCTGTCGAGAACCTTAGCTTGAGTGCCCCACTCTAGAGAGACCCACAATCGCAGTCTTCTGACAAGATTTGTCTCGATTTGTGTTGGTGCTTTGTTCGAAAGTAAAATCATATTCAACCGAACGCCTGTCGCGGTCGACAACCCTGGCCACATGAAGCGCCGGGAAGCGGGGTGCGTCCTAGGAGCGCTCCAAAAATCCACCAGGTCATTCCATTGTCGTTAACGTTAAGCGATATAGCGCGGGCTCTGTCCGCATCGCTTTTGCGCCGTTTTCATTAATTACACCTGAACGGGCCGCGCCGCTGAAGCCTTCGCCCTGGGCGTCCGATGACGACGGTCGCAGGGACCGCAAGAGGGCTGGGAACTGGAGAAAATAATAACACAACAATAAAAGCTCCGGGCACAAAATCCACCCCGTCGCGCAGTCAGCATATGATTAATTGAAAGCTTTTCCTCACATCGGGCGCCATTTTTCGGGAAGGACCGCCGGCAACAGTGAGCAAAAAGCTGGAAACTTTCTTCGCCTCGCGTAACCAAGTGCTAGAAAGTAAGCGAATGAAAAAAGAAAATAACTATAGAAAATGGACGAAGGCGCACCACCGTGCGGCCACGGGTGGCGATATATCGGCCGGCCCTGAAGGATAAAGAACGGTAAAATCGATATCCGCCGCTTCGCTTTCGCCGTGTTCCGCACGACCACCGACTCCCTGGTTTGCCCTAATAATGGCCGCCGGAGCTTCAGTTGGCCGTTCACAGAGTGTGTGTGTGTGTGTGTCTGTGTTTGTGGGGGGGTGTTCGTCGTCTTCCTGTTTTGCTCCCCTTTTCAGCTATAAACGTTTTTCATTTCACCGAGCCACTTCCTTTTAATATTTCTCTCTCTATCTCTCTCTATGTCTCTTCCTCCCTTAATCTCTTTCCATCTTTATCCAACTCATCGCCGGCCACCCTTTTAATTTTGCTCCGCGATGATGGAGCTTGGCGGAGATCGGCGAAAAAATGGTGAAGATGGCATCTTAACGCAATTAGGCGGTCGCCACGTTTCGACACTGCCCGAAAATTGGATCGATTTGGGATTCGCGATTGAATCCGGCGAACTACCACCGGCCCCGGCTCGGTGCGGATTTTATTGAATTCCAATATAGCAAATATAATCAATCCCGGTTCCGTAAAACGTTTTAATTATGCGCCATGCTCATCTCGCTGTGGAAATCTGGAAATTGATCTCCGCATCCCAACTGCTGCACTGTGGCGTCGCTTGTGGGAGCGGCTTTTCACACCCAGCTGGTTGTGGCACATCGGACAATCGCGATGATTAATCGGGATGTGGCGCAAGTTGCGAAACACTTCCGCAGCAAATTTACGACCAATGGCAAAGCGGATCGTGAAATGAGCGCCACTAGGCCACCCCTAGCATGTATCTGTACTTATCGATTTTTTTCGGTTTATCTTGTCCTGACTGTCTTACAATCTCGGTAAACCTACCATGCGGTTGAACTGCATTTAAAGTACGGCTCGAGCACGACATATGAGACCAGCTGGAGCCACAATTTGCACGACGATTCGGTTTCCTTTGCGAAGAAGCCGTCGTTTTTGACGTGGTTACATCATGCACCGCGTCCGGTGCAAATAATGCAAGGAGGATGTTTTTCACCTAAAAGAGAAACACAGTGCTTCAATTACTAATCATAACCGTCGTAAATGCAGAAATATACTCTCCTGAAGGTGAAAGAAGTTACGGCGTTTCCCTACCGCATGGTTCCGGGAAATGTTGCGGTTTTGATTGCCGCGGCCCGGTAAAGTTGTGAGCAAAAGCGTGAACGACATTCGATTAAGATAAAAGCTCCCCACTGAGACACAGAGTGAATGGAAGCGGTGGCCATCCGATAGCCAAATGTTTGCCAAAAACTTGTTCTTGCGCGTACACGAAACCGTAAACAAAAAGCGACGAATCTTTCCGGAACATTTAATGGGCAGACTAGCGGTGTCTATAGAGCGTGCAAAACGAGCTGCCGCTGGCACAGTGACAACTGCTGCGAGGGATAGAAAACGTACCGTGACCCGTTGGCCCTGGAACTACCTTCATATTTTTGTGCGACTGAGAAATGGGCGCCACCGTGACGCCTGCAGAGACTGCAGTCCCGGAATGGCACGACGGTCTTTCGGGTTGCAAGCAACTCGGAATGTATGGAACCGCTAGAATACAGACAAGGACCGGGGTTGAAGAATTTCAAGTTCAGGGAAGAACGTAAACGTGACCGCCGGTGAGATAACATAAGGCTGCTAAGCCGAGGACATTCGGTAGCGATGGGAGTGAAGAATTTCTTGCAAAAATGAGCGCAATACGGCAGGCCGCAGCAGAGAGAATGTGCAGCAGGAAAAAGTCTGAACCTATTTGTCGTCCGCAATTGATGACCCAGCCTTACCCATTGAGCGGCCCATCCATTCTCGGAATCAGAATAAATCTTACTGATGCGGCATGTTTATTGAATAAAAAAAGGGGAAGCCTAATGCATTTCAATTTTTCTTTTCTTTCTTTTCTCCCGCCAAAGAAAACGTGCAAGTGTCCCTACGTCAGCAGTTGCCCTTGGGATTGGTGGGTATTACATTCATTTTCTCCAGTTGCCTGCACGATCTTGGCAGCAAATTGCGAGTGGACGAAAATAAATAGGTACACGCTTCTAATATCGCCACGAGTAAGTCTTCCCTTTGCCGTGCCTATACAGTCTGTGGTAAGGTGCCGGCTTTGGAGTTCTTGTTCTCACTGCTGCGTAAAATATCTTCGTTGGGACCAGCAAAACAGTTCGGTTTCATCCTCTTCAGCATGTTCGATTGTGGTTTTGGTGTAACGTGACAGGCCATATTTTGGCACGAATCTTCACCATCCGGGCGCACTTCGTGTACTCTGCCTCGATCATCCAGGTCCAGTTTGCGCCTTCCGCCCGCCTTCAGTTGGCCAGAGATGGTCTTTATTCCCCCCACATAGTTCCTATTCGCACCTCTCAATGGCGTTGTGTTTAGTGAATGTTGCCACCTACCTAAACGCACCGATGGCGTGCAGGGCTGTGTGTGGTGTTCACCGCGACCGTTCGACGGGTCAGTTACAACAACCGTACGGTCGTCATTCCCGGTAAACTGACGAAATGGAGCGATCGGCGTAAAACCGTGAAAAAGCTTTTCGGGAGATGATTTCAAAAACTCACTCTTAGGTGTACCCATGAACGCTTCGACGCTATCGAGAGAAACCTCTCCTTCCGAGGTGGTCGTGCCGGAGTACCGCGACATTCGGCCGGGGGACGCTGCTAAGGGTGTTACGCACACAGAGTCCGTTGAACTTGTTAAAATTTTTCCTCCGCCAGTATTCCTTTCTTTCTTCGGAGTGCCTGTTGTCAAGGAGAGCGAGAAAATAGATTCACTGTAGCGACGCGAGCGAACACGCCGCCGGCCAGTGCTCGTCCTGGTCATATCGTTCTCTACCACTGAACTTAAATTTGATTGTGAGCTTGAGTGTTGCCCAGAAGCGGACGACTCCTGGCCACGAGCTTCGAGGACCGTTTGATTGATGGCAACAACATATCGCTTCGGGACCCACCGAAGACACATCTCACGCAGTTCGATCCGTTTGGAGGAACCCTTTCGACGCTCGTGATAGCGATCAACAAGTCGCCAGTCGATGCACACGATCGGCGCGAACATGCGCGTGCAGCCCTTCGTTACACAGCGGTACCAGATGAATCCCAGGTTTCGCAAAGCCTGCACAACATCGCAAACCGACAATCCCGTTTCCTTGGAAATATCCTCCAGTGTTAGGGAACCGTAGCGATTGAGGTACAGAAAGGACAGGATCGCCGAGCACCAGTACCGGTGGTACGATACTCGGCCCAAGTCGGAGAACGGTTTTTCCGGTGTGCCAGTTTTCTGCTCTACCCGGCTCAACAGATAGCTGAAATCGATCAGAAAGCGGCCATAACCCAGTCGCTGGTACTGTGGCATCGTCAGAATGCACGACAAGTTGTAGCAAAGTTGGCTGTGCTTTTCTTTCGAAAAGTACCCCACCATGTGGTGGCCACGAGAATCACGCTTGGTCATAACGTAGAACAGAAACGACTCTACGTCGAAGTACAGCGTCTTGTGGTCGAGAAACAGCTTGGCCAGCAGGCACAGGCTCTGACAGTACAGCCTCTGCTCGTTGCCGTCCACCTCGAACATCGCTAAATCGCCGTCGCGGTAAATTTCCACTCCCGGCGGATGCCGCAAAGCGCACTTTCTCTGGTGCCGACACAGTTCCGCGCCACTTTTCATGTACTTCAAGCAGAACTCGCACATATACAGCACCTTCAGTTTCGCGTATTCTTGTGGGAAGGGGCTCGAGTACCACGTATTGATCACGTGTTTACCGAACTGAATTGTTTCCGGTGTACGTTGCAGGTTGTCCTGTTCCAGCTTACACTTTTGCAGCAGCACCTCTCGATATATGTCTAAATCGTCCTCCGTTACCTGCTCGCCTAGGTTAATCCTCATAGCCTCAATTCGTCCATTGATCAGTTCCGACTCGTTTATATGGGCCCGTACGAATGTAGGTTTTGGAATCATGGTTGGAATCATCATGTTCACGGAACCGATCACGTCTTCGCCTGTGCTCAGGTGAGTTTTTCCAAGATCTTCTTCACAAATATTTCCATGACCAGGTTTATCAGCAACGTCACAGCGGGTGCATCGCCATCCAGATTTAACTTCCGCAGCCGGGGGCACCTGCGGCACCATGCACTGGAAGTGAAATCGTAGCAAACATTCAGCACATTCCACAACGCATCGCGGAACACCGCTTAAGCTTTCATTCGCGATGCAGCAAACATCGCAGGGTTCGCATTCGTCGCAGAACCAACGGTTCCCGGCAGCCACCAGTCGGGATAGAGGCACGGATGCATCGGTGGCTCTGTTGGAGCAGGTGTCGTGCAGTGAAATGCCGCACCGTCCGCACGAACTCATCGGCTCGACCTTGTGGTCGTTGGGGCCACTCTGGCTAGTCTTGAGACACTCGTTGCACAACGTATTAGGGACGGTCGTCCGCTCAGACTTTCTTCGCGAGCGGTTTCTATTCCGCCGCTCGCTGTCGGCCCATTCCGTCGAAGCAACCAAGCCTTGCCGTTTCGCCTCCAGCAATCGAACAGCGATGGAGTCCTCGCGGAAGAGATGCTGCTGCCGGATTCGAAAGCACAACAGCTGAAACATTAAACGACCGTTTCTGCTCGCGGAGATTCTTGATGCCGTTAACTTACCTGATTCATTTCTCCTAGCATGGTGCGGGCAATTAAACGAATCGTCAGCTAAGTTTTGCACAAAGGTAACTGCGACACACAAAAGTCTCGTTGTATTGCGCTCGACATTCGTAGTTAATGAAAATAACACTTCTCTCAACACTTTTTTAGTACAACGCTTTAGTACACAACCATGTAAACAAAACAGCCGTACGTCAAAACAGCGCTTTGACGCAGCGCAAATTTCTCTTAAGTTTTTTTGTTTTTGATGTATTTTTAGCTTAAGCTAATTCGTCTCTTCCTTCGCTTAAGTAGATATTTGTATATTCTCACAGTACCATGAAATCAAATCTGTTACTTTGTCTTCCCCATTACTCGAGGAACATTCAAAGTCCATTATAGTAAGTAAACTCCGCTATTTTTATCTGTGGGCTTGCCTAATTTTCATATCCAAACTAAAATGACCCAAGAGATGTTGTATTCTGGATAATGTTTGGATGACTGTAAACATGTTACTTGGTATTTGTTTTTATGCGTACTGTTTGCTTGTACATGTTTTCTTAACTAATTTTATGCTGCAATTTTGCTGTGAAGTGAACCAACGTATTCGCCCGTTTCACAAAATGGCACCAGCCACGTGTCTTGTTAGAGAGGAACTTCGGCAGGACCTCATTTGCATACAGATGAACACACGAATTGACAATATGCAAAAGTTACAGCGTTTGACATGAAATATTTATTCTCGGCATTTTTCAGCTATAGCGGCAGACTTTGTCGGAACGAAGGATTTCTTACGGTTGTCCTGCCGGAATGTGGTATAGTTAACATTTTTCGGATAACTTCGAATGGCAGCAAGTTGCAACATCAGTAAGGCACATCAGTAAGAATTACGCGTAATATGACCGTAGATACTGTACAGGTTCCATCGATTCTGCGAACTCACGCTGATGTCTGTTTCCATATTTTTAATTTATGCCCTATTCTAAATAATCCCCTAAATATTTTTTATACAGCGAACAAGGTTAACAAGTGTTGAAAATAAATGAAAAGCGATAATATTACTTAGTACTGAAGGATTGTGAAAATCAAATTTCAATACCCTGCAAGAGCATGGTCATTTTAGGCCAAATAAAGAATCTGAAGAAGCTTTACTAGGATGGCCAGGTTGCTGAGTGATCTGTCGCCGAACCCAAGAAGCACGGAATATCTTTCTAATCTCTTGAAAAGGCTGGCCATTGATCCACGCTCTGTGACACCAGCAAACGTTTGTCCGCGCCAGAACATCCTCTACGGGGAGCAATCCCTAGTGGCTTTTCCGCACCAATCCTGCCACATCCAAACGCCATCCAATCGAAACGGATTTGAATAATAAATGGAAAAATAATTACTCTTGCCCAGCAGTGCGCTCTCGTTCGGTTATATTTTTTCCCAAATAGAACGCGCGGACTCGCAGCACGGTCCCCGTGACTGCTACAGACCGTTTATATCGAAAAATTGGCTAACCCCCTGGGCCTGGGGGCCTCTAGAAATGCGTCCATTTGTTACTACACTGTCTCACTGGCTCACGGTGGAAACACTGTCATGAGTAGCCCCAGAGCATAGTGATGCTCTAGGGAAAACATGGAGGAGCAAGAATAATCCCTGTCAGAACAACAATCCGTTCGGTGGAGATGGTGCCATTGTAATTTCTCCGGGCCGGAATGCATTCTGAAGGAAACGACAGAGCTAAGAAACTACCTAGACTTTCTCATGTACATTCCACGATGGCGCACGATCCCATTTGTGATTCCTTCGTTTCCAGACGGCCTTCATGCAAACGCTTCCTCACGTCACTTGATGCCCTGGGGCTGTTCGAAGTTCTCTGAATCAGAAGTCACCAGGACCGGTCGGTATCCTGTCCGTTCCTAAGCGCTTCAACGGCCAATGTCGATCACTGCCATCTTTCAAACCATGTAGCTGGATGAATAGATCTACTTTTACTGCAGTGTAGACATTTTATTTCAATTACACGCATCCGACGCACTCAACCTTCAGCTTCTACAGTTCCTCCCCCCCAAAAGGCGCAATAAAGACAAAGAACTCAATCTTAATCGTTTAAACTCAAATCGAGCTGCGCATCCGGTTCTGGGACGAATCGTGATTCAATTGTACGGCCTAGAAGATTAAAAGTGGATCAAAAATCGGTTATAATCCATCAATTCCTCCCTGTTGAAAGCTGAAAGCCGATTCCGTTACCGCCCGTTCGATTTCTCTTCCTTCGAGTCGATTCCTTCCAGATATTTTTCTAGTCTCACGAGACACTAGACTAGACTAGGCTATGGCTGAGCGGTCGACCACAGAATGGAATCTTCATAATCACCGGCAAAAGTTGATTGAGTTTTAATTGTGTCTCACAACGGCCAGCCGGCCAGGTTTCATTACAGCTTAAGGAACGCCAAAAGATAGCCACAGCCACGCCAAGTGGCCAACGTTCTTTCTTCCAGCCGCAACCAAGTGTAACAATAAGCCTTTCAGTAGATTCACTCAGTTTGCTATGATCGGATACAATGGTGGGCTGATGCAATGCTAACCAGATTCTTCCCTCGGGTATATTTATCCTCTTCCAGAGACTATTAAGTGCAGAGTGTAGATGTTATAATTTAATTATCAGCTAGTAGTAGCTAGTACCTGCTCAAGGAATATGAGTTTTGTAGGAGGCGAAGAATGCTGCAGTATACCTTTATTTCGCCAACAATATTGTAGAGCCATCCGTACCCTAATCCGTCCATCCGTCTTCACCATTTGGCCAAAATTCAACTTTATACAAAAAACCCAAAAAGGCATCTCTTTCCGCCCATCCATTTGGGGGAGCTTCTTTCAGATACTGCCGAGAAGTGGCCGACTGTCACTCTAATCTGTGCGCCAATTGGAAGTACGTACCGTGTCTGCTTGTGGCTTTCATACTGCAAACTGCATCACTTCGCAAATGAACAGCACGGAAGAGCACGAGTCCGATCGCTCACCTGCCTGGAATGCCTGTGCGTGAAGGTAAAAATGAAATTGCCGCTGCTAAAGCAATTGTGCTGGAGAGGCGAGTAAAAAACGCAATTTGTACCATCTCATCCTGGCCGTCTGCTTATTGAGTTCGCTGCCAGAGATGGGCGCACGGTGACGATGTTGACACGCTCTTCCGATGCTCCCGTAACGTGTCGTGCAGAAAACTACTTCTGGTAATTTCATTTGCCACACTACCCGTGGCACGGCCCGGTACTCTCTCTGACGAGCTCAGCATCGGCAATTATGTGGTTGCCGGCGGATAGGGATACACCAGCGTCACCTTGGCGCCGGGCGCGACTAATTGATATTGCATTTCATAACTGAATTCGTTGCGATACCGTAAGTGATTTACCTTGCTCCGGCCTTGCGAACGCACCAGCCGGCAGAACTCAGTAGCTGCCCCGGTAGCGTATGACTTTGATTTTAATCCGACATGCACGCTTGGCGGCGTCCGATGTTCCATGCTTCCGAACATCGAGTTCCCGGTTGCTGTCGACACTCGGCCACAACTGCTGACTGCTGCAGAGCATTAAACCAGAGACCATCTGTAGAGTGTTTCTGTGTGCCGAGCGGCCGAGCGACCGGTATCCGGTTTCCAATCAAACGCAATCCGAGTTCGTGCTGGCCGAGTCCCGAGCAAGACGGATCCCAGTTTTTTGCCCGTAACAGGATGAGAGACGAAAGGCGGTGCCGTGCGGTTCCTCCCGGTGAGAAGGACCCGGGCGGCAGGAACACACCATCGAACGGCGATGCGGCGTGCGAAAATGGCAGCAAATCGATGATGATTGATCCGATTTCTTAGATTAACTTTTACTCGCACCTCGGTACCGAGTGACGTGTGCGGACGACACTTGAGACGGAATGTGCCTCCGAGACGGACCTGCACTCCACCGGCAGACTTTTGTATGTTTACAGAAGTGTGCTCCTGGCCACACGCTCCTTGGTCCTCCGTGAGCGTAAAGTTGTGCCAACGTGTGTTGACATGGACATCTGAGGAGGTGGCGAGAAGCCGATTACAGATCGGTACCGTTTCGAATCGGTACCGTTCGCGGTGTCTAACACATGGGCTGAAAAGTCCCGAGCACAGATGGGAAAACGTGGCTTTTTTGTTCAAAGTTTGATTCATTGATCAACGTAAGGTCCTTCAAGAGCCACACGATTATTCCAGCGCCGCGCAAACATTTCAGTACCGATCTTTTGTAGAACGACCTTTATCTTTATCCTCTAAGCTAGGGAATAGCCAGTAGTCGCCGGTAGTGCATGTGCATGTGGGAGCAATTCGAAGTTCAATTCACGTAATTGTTTTTCCTTTGCCATTTCACCTTCAAACGCTCCAATAATGCCATGTAATATTAAATGTTGATATTATTTCCCATCTCGAAATACTTGATTAATAATACACCACGCACATCCCAAAATACCGAGGCCATCCCAATCGCTCCAGCCGATTGTTGTGCTTCGGACGGCGCTTTGGACGAGATTCACCAGTTACTCTCCACTCAGATGACTAGCGCCCGCCCGTTCTTTTGATATCTCTACAATGTCAGGTAACTTCTTCACTTTTCGATCTTTCAACACGATTTTGTGGATTTTTAATTCACTTGAACGATAGTTTTTCCCATCACATTGAGCAAAGTTTACAAGGCGAACAGGAGCGACGAAGGCGAAGATCCGTCAACTCTCTTGTGGAGAGCTTACTTCTCGGACCGTGCGGGTTGAACGTGGGAACGCAGTTTTCACCGGAGAGACCGGAGATTAGTGCGCCCCTCGAAGTCCGGAGGTCCTCCCGCCGAACTGGTTACTCTTCCTTGATCCGGATCTGCCCCGAAATACTTACCGCAGCCGGCGAAAGGATTATCCTTCCCCGGCTTTGGGTTTGGCTTCCCTGCCACGCGTTCCACGGTTCGACGCAAAAGTTCGACGACGCCAGCGGGGTTTGCGAAGAGATTATAAAACATTTATTGCTAAGTAACGCTACACACACACACACGCACACATACACATACATACGCACGGACAGTTTCCGTCGTGCTACACATCTGCCACGCCGTGGCGGCCAGGAAGTATCAAAACGCGCGCCCTAGCCTCGTCCGGAGCAACTGGAGCTGGCCGGAGCTGGCTGGAGAAGGGGCGCTAGAGCGGCTCGCTGCTGGCCAGCCGGGACGCGGCCGTGTGCTGCTAGCTGGCCGGCTGCCAGGAGCGCGCCTTGAGGCCGTAGCGGCACAGCAGCACCTTCCGGAACGCGTCCCGGAACGCCTTGTTGAAGATGGTGTAGAAGATCGGGTTGACGAGGCTGCTGGCGTAGCCGAGCCAGGTGACGAACTCGAACACCCACTGGTCGATGTTGGCCTCGCAGTCGGCGCACACGCTCGGCAGCAGGTTGAGCACGAAGAACGGGGCCCACAGGACGACGAACGTGAAGAACACCACGCCCAGCACCTTGGTCGCCTTCTGCTCCAGCCGGATGATGCGTCCGTGGCGCGACGAGTTGCGTGAGATCATGCTGGAGTTGCGCGAGTGGTGCGCCCGCACCACCGGCGTCCCCCCGGTCACCGGGCCGCCTCCACCCCCGAGGGTCCCCGTCTGGTGCTGGATCAGGCAGGGCGAGGAACTGTTCTTCTTGGGCGGCCCACAGCGCAACGGGCCGCTGGCCGCGTCCGTGCCGCCATTGCTGACGCCGCCGCCACCGGGCTGGGTGGACGAGTGACGCAGGTTGATGGAGCGCCGCAGCGAGACGCTCGACTTCGTCGGGGTCAGCAGCAGCGAGGTGCGGGCGCCGCCGAAGCTGGAACCGCGCCGCTGGTGACGTCGCTGGTCCCAGGTCACCACCGACATGCCCTTCGCCGCGCTGCCGCCACTACACTTCCGGCTGGGCGAGACCAGGGCCGAGGCCGGCAGCGTCGACAGGCTGCTGGAGATGGAGCGCGACGCCGTCTGCGACGCGACGTTCGAGCCGGACGAGATGGAGATGGTGCTGTAGACGAGGCTGTCGCCGGCCGCGGCCGACGCGACCCCCGCCGCGCTGTAGTCGGACGTCGTTTTGACGATTTTAATTTCCGCCGGCCGCAGGTACTGCTGCCGGTTGGTGGCGCCCTCGCCGAAGAACGGGCACTTGCAGGGCGGCGGCAACCGGAGGCCGGTGGTGGCCGGCGCACCCTCGCTGTCCCCGCTGTCCGCGTTGTCGTCCGCCGGTCGGCCACCACGCATCCCCGCCGTCAGCAGCTCCTGCACGAACCGCTCGTCCACCTCGATTTCGTCCGCTTCCGGGGGCGGTATGGCGTGCGGGAGGCTCTTGAAGCGCTTCCGGGCCAGCCGTCCCGGCGGCGGCGGTGTGCCCGAGTTCCGCCGCCGGAGCCAGGCCGACGTCGAGCTGCGCCGCTTCTTCGCCATCGTCCGCGGTGACCCGGGTGAACTTTCCTCCGGCGAACCCTTGCGGGGTGCTGCTTTCTTCCTGCCGGAAAGAAAAGGACAAAAACGGGGGTGGGGTGAGGGGGGCAACCCCAAGTGTTGTGGAGCGTCGTTCCAGCTCCAGGGCCGGAAGTTCGTGGCACGAAACAATCGGAGGCATGTGGGGGGTGGTCGCTAATCGCGCTGCTAGTGACGGCTGACAAATGGCTCCCCGGTGGGGGCTGCTAATTACCGCGAGTTGGTCGGGGAAGTGTGGTGGGGGAAGGGGTGGCGGGTTACACGATGTGTCACGCACGGTGCGATAAGCCAACCGGTCGCTTACAAGTAGCTAATGAGATCGTCCGTTGGGTGCTTCCGCAAAGGAGTGTGGTGGAATTTCACACATCAAACCGATTGGCAGAACTACCCAGAAACCCTTTTCATATTAAAGAATCTGACAATCCATCCTACCCATGTTGGGAACGGTACGGAAACACTGCCTTGTTTTGTTATCAGGCAAGGGATTTCATATGAAAAAAATGGTTGAAACCTATCTTTGGCCATGTCGAATTTGGTGCTTGTAAGCAACGATTTGCGGACATCATTGCTTTTGTGCTGACTGCTGAAGAGAACTGCTACAGAATCGCATCAAATGCTTGTCGAAGCTCACGGTGCTCATGCTCTTGGAAGATCGCAGCGCTTTGAGTGGTTTTAAAAAATTGAACCTGACCGATTTAGGCTTAAAAAACGAAGAGCGTCGGAAGACTTCAAAAAAGGTCGAGAAGATAGCACTACAGGAACTTTTGGGCGAAAATGACACGCAAACGCAACAACAATTCGTTGATCAGTCAAATACATCCTAAAACGCCACACCCGTACGTTTGAAGAGAAAAGCTGGGAAAGATCCGGCAGATTAGGAAAATTGTACTATCAACTTCGAATGCAAAACCAGATCGATTAGGCAACAGGACAATGAACTGTTACCAGAAAGGTGTGGTATACAACAAGCACCTAAGACCTGGTGAAACCGTTTATACAGATCGCTACTGTCAACAAATGATCAATTTGAACCATGCATTGATTTAAAAACGACCAAAATGCCGTGTCTTTTGGTCCGCCATGGAGGCGCCAGGTAGGGCTCAATGACCACTGAACCTGTCGTCTCTGTGACCCCCAAAGCAAAACCAGTTCAGGATACAATCAAATCACTTGGCTGGGAGCTGCCATTCCTTCCCGCTGTATTCGCCAGACTTGGTTCTTTCCGAATATCATTCGTTTTTAGCGATGGGACACGTATGTCATTGGCTCAGTAGCGCTTCGTTTCCTACGAGGAAGTCGAAATTGGATGACTAATTAGTTTACTAATAACAGTCGAAGAATTCTTTCGTTTGGGAATCCACGGCCTAACAGAGAGATAGGAGAAATGTATATCTAGCGATGGCACATACTTTGAATAACAATGAATTTTTCATTTCAAAGTAATAAACATTTGATTTCTTAGAGAAAAATCTATTTTCAAGGTACCTGGTAAACATTCTCTCAATGCAACGATGCGCCGCTCGGTCCAACAAAAACATCACGTTGGAGATTAAACAAAACATAACCAGCTAAGCATAAACTCGTCTCAATTCGTACAGTCGTCTGAAATGCAAACTCATATCGAACATAAAGAATTACTACACGTTTACCGATCAACGAACGTGGTCGCCTTAAATTATCTTCGCTCCGTTACCCGAACAATATTCGAATCCGAAAAATTAAGTCGCGTTCGGCCATGTTCGTCAAACGGCGCGGTAGGTTAGCTACCAATACTGACCGGACTGTTACGTCAGCCAATTTTGCTAAGTAACGTGGGGTCCTTCCGGTGACTCAAAATTTCATCAGAAGCCCACCTGCTTCCGATATTTAGCAGATCTGGGCACTGTGGTCTGGGTGTATTCCAAAACATCCGTCTCGCCCTCTTCGAGGCACTGTGTATGGGTGCATTATCCTGTGCGTAGGGTGAAGGCGTTTTTCCTCACGAATGATTGCTTCTTTCATCAAGCTATGGTGGGGTTTCGGGCCAGCACGGCCCGGAAAGGTCACACAGTTCCTGCCAGTTCCTTGCGAGAACCGCATCCCACGATCAGAGCGCCTTTTGTTGTTCACTGCTGAGCGTAGGCTTGCCAAAGGTTTTAGGAGAATTGTTCACCTCTTTATGGCCGTAATTGAGCCCCGCCGACGACTCGATCAGTCCTGAGCCCTTTTTCTCAGAATGACGCAGGTTGCTAACACATGTTGGGGTGATACAATGCGATACTTTATTTGTACATTCGGCCTTTCTTGGGCGGCCAGGTGGCCAGACTTGCCGAGGCGTTGCCGAAGTTTACGTCGTAGGATATTCACGGAAGCGACGAGAAGTCTATTTGAAGATTAAAGTTGATTTTTTTTTTCAACTAATAGACGGGACGAGAATAGCCCGTTATTTTGGGCATCAACCACAAAGTGAAGAAGAAGTTCCTACTCTTATGTAGCAATCGAGCGACATGAAGAAACATTCGTCTGCCCCAAATGGCTGTGGTAGCATACAAAATTAAATCAAAATAATATTTGAAAGAAGTAGTTTTGCTCTTTGAACCTTAAACTACCATTCAACAGCATGTCCTGAGCGAATATGCCTCGAGATGTGAATTCTCGCCCAGGATTGGCCGGGTAATGGTAAATGCGAACTCGCGCTGGAAACTGCAATCGTTTATGGTAAAAATGCACGCCAATCGGAATACATGGAAAGCTATGGTAAACTGAAAAGTTTTCTTCTCCCAATTCGGCCAACCTGGTTTATGTGAACGATGGCGTTGATAGATTGAAATAGTCTTCAGGATTAGAACCCGATTCCCCGATAGGCAACGATGCCTTTCGTATAGAATTCGATTTTAATACAAATTCTTGAAAGTTTGCTTACTGGATTTGTGGTAATATGAGCCATCGTGGTAAAAGAGACCACTCGTCTGATCGACTCAGCCGTTGAAATACAATAACCGGACACAACTATTGCTCCCAGAGAGTTGTTTATTGCAAAGTATTAATGTTTTTTTCTGCATTGCAAGTGTGGTAGTGATCAAACTAAACAGAATCCACAGGTTTTTACTGAGACCTTCAGAAGAAATCGAGATCTTCACCCTAAAGCAGGAAAACCCAATGACAAGAAGCCTCGGAAATCGGAAAATAAACCGCTGGCATAGCCTAAGGCCCTACTAAAGATGAGGTGATGTCTACTGCAGCTGGCATTGAAAGTTTTTCTGTAAGGGATTCATGCCTAACGCACCACATCCCTGACCTAACGCCGGTTGGTGCCAATACTGGGGCTGATTAATTTACACTAACACGCCCTAAGACCTCCGCAGGAGCAGCATTACTGAAAGACAAAACCTCAAAAGTCTCGGGTCAAAGGCCAAGCCGGTCACATCGAGTTCGCCGTTCCGCGGTTACTACTCTGATGACATCATCACCTACGGGCTTCCAGCGCCGCGAGCCGGGAGTCGGAGCAACCCAACGGAGCCAACGGGGACCATCAAAGGCGAATCGAATTTGTTGTAAATACGATAAGTGTAATACGATTCGTTATCGCGGTGGTCCCGCCATGCCACTCCGGCGTGCGACGTGTCACGTGTGACGGTTGGATGGTGACAAATCGACGGCAGGGTGGCCCACATGCGTGTGCGCGAGTTTATCACATTTCGCGTGAGTGCCGTGATGAGTTTATCGCATTCGCTGGGTGTGCACGGTACGTGTGTCCCTCCTTTATTACTACCTGACGCACATCAAACCGACGCCATTTCTCGGTTCCCGTTCCCGTTTCTGCAAAATTAATTTGCTTACACTGCTTAAACCGCAGTTACGAATGTTTCGCCACCGGAAGAGCCCCTTCCGGCAATACGAATCGGAATTATTGTTCCCCCTCTCCCTGGCCGTTGTTTTCTCCTGTTCCGTACGAAAACCCATCAAACGGCAGGATTACGAGTTGCTCCGCCGTTCAAAACCGAGGTACGCGCTGTTGGTTGGCGTTCGCAATTTAATTGTTGGCCGGATTTTCCACCGGCAGCCAGCGAACGAAGCGGTGTGGTGTGGCGCGGTTTTCATAACGCTTCCGTTATTACTGTCACCCGATTCCCACGGCTAAGGGTCCTTCGGATGCTCGCGGTGTCCTTCGTAAGATCGGACTCCCCGGGAAACTGGGCGAAGGCAGCAAAAACCGAAGGCTCTTCGGGTTCGCCGACAACGCCAGTAACTCGATATCATCAGTCAGCCGTCACCTCTCTCCTCTCCTTTCCCCCCTGTCCACCACCCAAAAAAAATGGCCACGATAAGAGCCGACCGGAGGCACTAGTGTGGTAGGAACCGCAAAAGAGCAAAGTTCGCGTAAACCACAAAAATAATACGCTGTTTTTTGCACATCGAACGGTGCGCGTCCTGCAGCAGCGCAAACAGCGGAACCGGACCCCACCAACGGTGGGGGCAGGGCCGTCCTCCCCTCCCGTCACCATTAGCGGCTATGGCCGATTATGTGCACATAAGCTTAGCGCACACTACACACGAGTGGCGAACAGCAGCGTCTCGAGACACACGGGGAAGCCGAGGACACCGAGTGTCCTTGGCCGTGTTGACATCGGTTCCCGGGCACACTCCGGCGTCCCATTCATCCCGGACGCGGAACCTCGATCGCTCCGGGCTAATTTGATATGTTGCCTTTCCTCGTGCTCGTCCTTCGCCCGTGCCTGGTCCGTCCAGTCAGCAGTGGTGTTGTGGCAGGCTCAGGCAACGGGACGCTCCCCGAAAATCCAACCACATCACCCCCCGGGCCGATGGGTGATTGATTTATGTTACGCTCGCAGACGGGCCCTCCCCCATTCGGTTGCGAAATATAGTTTATTGATTCGTCCTTTTTTCATCCTTCCATTAACCGGACCGGTTCCATCACCCGGTCGGCCGGTGAGGGGTCGGTAACGCAAACACTGGACCTTAATTTTAGACGCCCGTCGATCCCGTTCAATTAGACCGAGCAAATATGCTTTCGGATGATGCATGTAAAAATCATCGTTCACCCTTTCGTGTTGGCGCCGCGGGGCTCTGGGGCACGCAGGGCGTCAACGGCGATCGTCAGACTCATTCATCAATGAAGTTAAGTTGGGTAAGCACCATCAAAGAGGCAAGGCCAGAATGGAATCGATTGCAAAGAGAATGAAACAAAACTGGAAACGGATGTAAAGTCCCGAAGCCCCGAACTCCGAATTTCTAACGATCGTCTGTCCGGCCCCGGTGATTGATTTACGGAGTGTTAACCTTCTTCACCGAGCGAGTCGAAGTTTGATGCCGTTTCGTTCGACCGGGCGTACTACGTGACACTATTCGTGTGCATTCGGTCGGAAAGTCCAACGGAACACTTAGGTTCTTCCGACCGTTTCGTCGTCATCGCAGTTTGTCTTACTTTTTTACGTCGTGTCTGGGAGTCGAGGAGTGCCCAACGCTTCGAGCTGAGGCCGTAAAGTATCAGCAGTGATAACTTATTGTCCAGTTTTACATCATTTAAAAAAGCCTTAAAGAAGAGGCCACATAAATCCGAGAAGTAAATGCATTAGGAAAGGGTGATGAATTCGACGAGATGTTCGTCCTGGACGATGAAAAGTGGGTTAAATGGGAGGATCTTCTTTAGGTGGTTGATTCTTAACGTTTAACCTGAGCTTGCTTTCAGATTCTTCCATGACCCAGTTGACTTATTCCTGCTCAGAACACATCGTGAGTGATTGGAAACTAGACTCAGATTTTAACAACAATTAACAACAAATTCCACCTGAACGATGAAAATCTTGGTTGAAGCGTTTTATTCTATGTACTTTGTTCCGTGGACATCTGCCATGTTTCCGTAGTGCAAGTGGTCTACAAAAGTTTCGAGTTTTCGAGTTCGAGAGTTTTGAGTTTCGTAGGATTTTTTGGGATTAGAAAAAAAGTCAACGTACAAAGCAGCATCCGACAATTACTTGAAAAAGTATTTCTTCTATCGACCACCGAAAGCTAACGCTAATGGAATTAATAATTTTTCCACAAAATCACGGAAGGCAACAGGATAACAATAGTAGAACCGACGCATTGTTTGCAGAAGCAGCACGAAAAAAGTGAGATTGCGAAAACGATTAAAATAAACGCGGAAACTTTTGCCCTGACCAGTATTTATGAAAGCGCATTCAGCGCCAAAGGACTGTCCATTGAAGGGACCCCACAATCTTGTGTTTGATCTGATAACAAAAAAAAGAAGCACCGGCACATTCGGTTACTATCGTCGGTCAGAGGAAGATAATAAACAGGGCCAAAGTGAAAGCAAATCCATGTCAAAGAAGTGGCAACAAACTTTGGGAGCCTCAAAACTTGGTCCGAGCGCTTTCAGCAGAACATTGAAGCGATTAGAACAACTTTATGCAGTATGGTAAAAATTGTAAGCAACTGCCAAGCGGACAGTTGTCCACTCTAGTCGTTGCTTTAAAACGTTAGTCGAATTGGGAAACATTTTAAAAATTAGGTATTCGTCAAAAGCCACCAAGCAAACATCAAATGCCCAAAAGTAGTGGCACCCCAAAGTAATCATGCAGTCATGCTGCCTAAGTTGGGTTGGGTCAAATTATTTCCAACCATCCATTCAACATCCAGTGCCACCACATCGCTCCGATTTCGACAAATCTCGCAAAATCCTCTTCAAAACCTTCCATCTGGTTGGCGGTTGGCATCATTTTATTTGCTCGTCTAACTCTCGTTTAACAGACTTCGCCGCGGAACTTTGTTTGCGCTCATTAAACTCATGTTGGGTCTGGCACTGCGAAGAGCTCTAATTAGCTTTCCTCGCTTAACTGTAACCGCTCGCGATGACATAACACAAATAGTTGCCGTGCATCAAGAGCAGAAAGGACGGTCGGTACTCGGTGAATTCACTTCCACTTCCGAAGCCGCCATTGTGCAGTACAAAAATAAAACCGAACCCAACCCAACAACCCGAGGAAGTGAATCGCCAAAGTTCGCTCCAGAGTCATCGGGGCTTCGAGTTCGAATGGACGATAGGTAGGTAGGAGGGCGGGTAGGTAGCGGTGCAACGGTGCATAGAAGCCGGAACAACGCAGCACGGTGCGCTGCTGCAATCTTCAAACTTGTTCACTTACCTAAACGAGCCCGTCGGTGGGCAGGTTGACACCGGCCGTGGGGGTTCGCTTATCGCGCGGTTACCATCGCCGTGCTGTGCCACCGACTCCAGGCCCTGGGAAAGTTTCAGCATCTCTTCGCCGAACCGCTGCATGGCAGTCATGGTAATGGAGCTCGGCTCGGGTATGCTGTAAAGTTGGGAAAAGTGTGTTGTCGGTCCTCGTGCATGCTACGGCATCTTCTTGGGGCAGGATGTACCGATACGAAAGGAAACCGTACATCGTAACCAAGTTTACCAAAGTTGGCCGAAAGGGCCCCGACCGGCGTGCACTCACCTCGACTCGAGCAACCACAGGTCGTGATTGTCCAACGTGGACAACTCCGTGTCGGTCGATGCCGCCGAGTGCGCGTGCTGGTTCGGTCCCGACGGCAGGCTCAGCTTGATGATTCGCTTCCAGGTGTTCCGCCGATCGAAGGCAGGGGCCTGCCCTAGCCATCCGCTGGACCAGCCGCCGCCACTGCCGACACCGCCCAGGTTTTCACTCTGCTGGGCCAGCAGGCGCACGGTCAGCGTGTAGGTGATCAGCATCACGCAGAGCGGTATGTAGAAGCAGACGATGGACCCGACCAGCTTGTACACCGGATCCGGAATCTGGCACGTCCCGTTCACGAGCACCGACGCGTGGTTCTGCCGAGAGGGGAATGATAGAATCGAGGAGGACATCAGACTGCTGACGGGGCAGCCGTCACTCACCTTCGAGTACATCAGACTGAGGGGCAGGCTCATCGCGATCGATAGCAGCCACACGAAGCTGATCTTCAGGACGACCCGGCGCCGGGTTTTGTTGCGACCAAACTTCATCGGGTAGCGCAGCGAAAGGTAGCGATCGACGGATATGGTGCACAGGTGCATGATGCTGGCAGTACAGAACAGCACGTCCAGGCAGATCCACACCAGACAGTACTCCGACTGCAACGGGAAGTGGCCTACGGAAACGGAAACACACGCGTGTAGAAATTACATGGCAGTTGATGTAGTAAAAAGTAGTAGAAAGTATTCCGTAATCCATGCAATGGAGGAATTTCGACCAATTCGGTGGCATTATTTAATAGGGCGATGCATCTAGTGTTTGGATTTTCAACTACCTGATTACTTCACTTTTATAACGTCAAACTTCATTCTGGTAATTTTAAACATTTTAGGCAAAGCATTGCATTTTGTAAACCTTTCGAAGGAGCAGCCGCCGGAGCAATTTGGAGAAGTTGAACACTTGGACGACATTTGGTTTCAACAGGACGGCGCTACGTGCCATACGATTCACGAGTATTGCGACTCACGAGTTTCACAAATGACTACATCGAAGATAAAATGTTTGCCATATTTTACATCACCTAGCCCGACTACATCAGGAACGAACGGAGTGGAAAATACGGTTCCAATAATCCAGGAACTAAAACAAAAAAAAAACAATTCGGAACTATTTAAACCAGAACCATAGAAAACGTTCACCGTTATTCAAAAATAATCCACCTCCTTGTTGAGTTCGCAAAGTTTAACCAGGATTTTGTTTGTTCCTTCCCATCGGAAATTGGAAAACAGCTAGGAAGTGGGACGAGCTGGCAGGTTCCCATTTCCGCTCAGCATCCAAGGTCAGCCCGTAGACGCCGTTCCGCCGTTCCGGGTGCAGGAAATTCGCGGATGATTAAATGCGCTTCGTAGCCGCCTTGGCGATACTACTGGACCCGTGACATTCACCAGTTAGGCCAATGTAACGGGGCTCCAGGGCGTTGGATTCGCATCGCTGACACCCTTTTCTCGGCAAAGTGAGCGGCTTTGATCCTTCGACGATTGATTTGGCAAGATGGTAATTAATTAGTCCTCGCCAGGGTACGTTTTGTCGGCTAAACGCCGAAAAGGGGGCCCTGCCCCGCCTTACGACAGCCATTTATGGCGTTGAAAACCAATTAAACGCCTACCCTTTTGACACCCCTATTTACGCCATTTGGGTGGTGACGGTTGGCGGTTGGTACTCGCAATCCGGTATGTGTTCCGCCAAACTTAACAGCCCGGTATTGGATTTCGATTTCGCTGCGTCGATGTCAAAAGTGCCAACTTTGGGCACATCCAATCGATTCCTTGTGTTTCTTGTGCCTTCGATTTACTTTCCAGGTCACAAACCGGAGCGACGGCCGCACATGTGTTCACCATTGGCAACGTCAGCGAATCGCTTTAATTAAAGCGGATTTTATGGCCCTACTCGGGCCGCCGCCGTGAGCTTCAATCGAAGGACCTTCATTGTATTTTCGCCTGGCGATAAAGTGCGCCTACATCCGGGGGCCGGCTTATCCGCCACTTCAATCGCCGTTGCACGGCCGTGCTGGCCGAGCTTAAACACAAACACTCTGTACTGTGGCGGCGGGCCCATAACTCATTGAAACGCATATTTACTGCATGTAATGGCACTTCACTATCACCGTAGATCGGTCGATGTGTTATCGATGCCTACTATAGTCGATATATCCTCCAGTGTAGGAACCACCCGGACCAGCCGTAAGCTTTTCAAAGCAAATCGCGCGTAAAAGGCTACGCTTCACCACGCTTTCGTATAATATTTGGTCAGACAGGACTTCAGTGAAACGATTTCAATTACATTACCTAGTTGCATGGATTGAATGAACCAGTGATACACCAGTGCTGAGCCAAAGCTTTTTTGGTTCAACAATAGAAGAAAGAAACTTCGATTACGTTAAGCAGTTTAACCAATTACTTAAATGAAGTAATTGGCAGTAAACTGAAGAGCTTTTTGTTGGAAAAGAGAGTAAGGGTTTAATACAACAGGCGAATAAGCATCACGTCAAGCAGATACTGTCCTCTGGGACTTACACTCTAAAGTAACACTGTAACTTTAATTGCCATCGCAGCAGTTACAACGAAAACTGGTTCAAAATCAACACGACAGCACTAAATTCATTACTGCTTTCGATTGGCTCTTCATTACACGGATGGCGAGCGCTGCCCGTCCGCCCATCGCATGTAGAAAGGCCACCGAAAGGCAGGATAACCGCGAATCCACCGTTTACCCCGGGATCAAATTCGTGTGCCGTCAGAAAGTTAGGGAAGTGTAATTGGCGAAGCACGCGCCTTTGCTGTTCAGTCTGTAGCTGGAACTTTTTTATTAAACGTAAAACGTTTTAATCATGAGTTATCGTCGCCCATTACCCACGCTGAAGTTTCGCGTACACGTCCTATAATATTTAATGAGTTTGGTCTGCTGTTTTTGTGTGCGATTGACACATTTACAGTAAACTGACTGAAACCCTTACGGTTCACCCCCCCGTTATTGGTTGTGCGGGAGCCACAAAAATCTGCTTTGTTGACATTGCCATACGCATTTTAAAACGGATTGGAAAATGTAAAATGAAAAGTTATCAAACACTGCCACGATCGCTTGATGCGTTAACAAGTCTTAGAAAGTTGACAATTTCAAGCTCGAAGAATGGAAACGTTTATATCAAAGAGTACCTACGAATAACGGCCACTGAATTATATTCAAAAGCACTCAGAAGTGTTATGCAGAAATTGAAGTAAACAATGAACAAACATCCAAAGCCTCAAGATCTTCGTATAATTTAAAAAATATATGAAGCTAAACTATAATGATGAGTAAGATTTCAGCAAGATACAGGATAGAGCTCCTATACAACTGACCGGAAGTACTGCACAAAAACGTTTTCGGGGAATAAAAATAGGTCGTCTAATTTGAGGGCTAGTTGAAGATTGTATTCCGTTTTATGTGGCATGGTGCTAGTTCCATCGAGTACTTTAATGGGCAATCCAACCCAACTCGTACGCATCCGTGATGAATAAATGCTACCCTGTCTATTAGTTATCTGACAATGGCCCAATATATTTAAAACTATCGTACGAGTATTGAGTAAGTGCTTATAGTGTATACACGGTGCTTAACCATATAAAACCTATCAAATAAACCACTCCAATTGGTTCTCTTATGGCCACGACAGAACTTCTGTTTGCAATTTTCAGTTTGCTCGATAGTTTTGATGTTTTCCAACGTTATAAAAATCCCCACAATTTTCACAGTTTCTTATCCACGGCCTTGCTTAGCTTTGATGTAAGTGGCTCGAGATAAACTAACTTTCGAAGGACCTGTTGCTGCGAAGATGCGGAGCCCCTTACTTGCGTAGCGCGGGGCATTCAGGATGGCTCTCCGCTGCGGCCCACTAAATGGCCCACCTGGTGCTTGCCAAGGAAGGCGTCTTGTCGGCGTGATCGATTGAGTGATCAAGGCTCTGCCCCTAGGCTCTGACACCCCGACGACAGCCGAGAGTCAGCCGTCGGCCCATTTTTCACCCGACGCAGCACCACCCGATGGTCGTTGGCGATGATGGCGAAGGTTTACTGTTTCTTGCGCCGCCACCCGCCCGAGACCGGGCCACCCACAACATCATTAATTAAACCTCTGGCAAGCAAAAACAATTGCGCGCATAAATGATTCCAGTAATTTCCGCCCCGAACCCCGCCGGCAGAGCTACCGAAGCGGAGCGTAGCAAACAACCGAACGGAAGGAAGGAAAAATCGCCCCAGGAACGGAAGTGCGTGCAGCGGAAGTGGGCTGCGGTGTGATAGTGTGGGTGTGTTGTTGTTGCTGGCGTTGGTTGCTGGCTTCCGGCATCCGCGGCGCCGTAAGCTAAATCCATTTTTCATCCTTCACATCACCCACCGCGGGAAGGCGCTCGCGAGAGGACCGCAAGGTAGTACGCGATACGCGAACGCCAACCCATAAACCCCGAGTCGAGATTTGCGTGCGTATCTGTCACTCAACGTTTGACAGCGTTTTTGGCTGCCATCAAATGGTCACCCGCCGTCCGGGGGTTCGGTCGACCGCCGAGTGGCCCAGCGAGTCCGCTGAGACTCGCTCGCAGCAGCGCTACAAGTGACAAGTGTACCCGGTTGCCGCTCGAAACCCAAGGGAGAAGCCTTGGCCTGGTTGGTAGAGGACCACCGGCTGATGGTGCTCAATAGACGCGACACACACACGCGCACACACACACCCACCTTCATAGGGAACGGGGTCGCCCGCCCGAGCGTCGTCGATGTGTCATTTGCAAGCTTGTCCATCGCCTGCGAAGACACATGGGAGGTAATCACCGACTACTATTCGAACAGCGATCACCGCTACGTAAGATTCGAAGTGTGTCGCCCGGATGCCAGACACCGAAGACATCGGCAGCAGCAGCAGGCAGACCGTCGACAACCGCTGCAGCGCTTCCCAGAGACAGCTGCAGCGTCCCCTGAACAGCTCATCATGGGCCTCGGCCGTGCCTGCGATGAGGTGATGACACGATCACAAGCGTCTGGTTTCTCTGTGCGACCCAGAGTCTACTGGTGGACTGAAGAGTTGGATCAGCAGCGGCAGGAGTGTGGGGCGGCGCAAGAGCGTTATCTCAGTCTCACGGACCCAGACGAGAGAGCGCGGGCTGCTGCACACCATCTTCAGCTCCGAAGAGCCCTGGCTCGCGGTATCAAAGCCAGTAAAGACAGCAAATTCAACGAGCTGATCAGGGAGGCGGAGGAGAACGTGTTCGGGACGGGATATCGGGTAGTGATGGCTCGCCTGCGGGGAAGTCGCGTCCCCCCCGAAAGGGACAACGCAGTGCTAGAGTGCATCGTCAACGACCTGTTCCCCGAACACCCCCCCTTCCACTGGACGACGGAAGCAACCACCAGTGCTTCACAGCCTCGAACCCGCGAGGTAACCACGGAGGAGGTGGTGGAGATTGCCAGCAATCTCGCCACAAGGAAAGCCCCTGGACTAGATGGAATCGGCAATGCGGCCCTCAAGGTTGCCGTTAAAGAGCACCCGGAGACGTTCAAACGGGTCTTCCAGGAGTGCTTCGATCGCGGGGTCTTTCCGACCCTGTGGAAGGCCCAGCGCATGGCACTCCTACCGAAGCCGGGCAAGCCACCAGGTGATTCGTCGTCGTTCCGTCCTCTGGGAATGATCGACGGAGCAGGAAAGATCCTGGAACGGCTCCTACTGGACCGCCTCAATGAACATCTAGAGGCCTCGGATGCACCCCGCTTGTCAGCGAATCAGTTTGGCTTCCGTCGAGGAAGATCAACCCTCCAGGCTATCCAGAGGGTGGTGGATGCCTGCAAACTGGTACGCTCGCGGAACGTTAGGGATTGTCGGGCAGACCGCTATATCATGGTGGTCTCGCTAGATGTCCGTAATGCATTCAACACCGCTAGCTGGCAGGGAATTGCGGAGGCAACTCGAAGAATGAACGTCCCGGAATCCATCCAGCGGATGCTAGCCAACTGGCTCAGCAATCGACGGCTTATCTATGACACCGATGATGGACCGGTGTCTAGATCGCTTACGGCTGGCGTTCCACAGGGGTCCGTCCTAGGCCCCACCTTGTGGAACATCATGTACAACAGTGTACTGGAGGTACCATTACCGGCAGGTGCCGAAGCCGTAGCGTACGCCGACGACCTGGTACTGTTGGTGCCAGGCACAGACCCAGCAGCAGCGGCAAGGAAAACCGCAGAGGCCATCGAGGCCATTAATAGATGGATGGTCGCCCATCGCCTGTCGCTCGCGCCGGCCAAAACCGAGATAGTCATGGTGACCAGGAAGAGGCATAACATGGCCGGAATTCCGGTCACCGTTGGCGGGCAGACCTTAACCAGCAGCCCAAATATCAAATATCTTGGCGTGCGATTAAGCCACGAACTCTCTTGGATTCCACATGTCAAGGAGGTCGCGAAGAAGGCAACGCTCGTTGGAAATGCCGTTATCCGACTGATGCGCAACCACAGCGGCCCCAAGGGATCCAAGAGACGGCTCATATCGGCGGTAGTGGAGTCGGTGCTCCGATACGCGGCCCCGATATGGCACGAGGTCGTCAGCGTACAGGAGGGACGGCGCCAACTCTGGCGTGCCCAGCGGAACTGTGCGATCAAGACAGCGTTTGCGTTCCGCACGGTGAGCTACAAGTCGGCTGTTGCAATAGCCAACATAGTTCCCATCTGTCGGTTGGTTAGCGAGGACGCACGATGCTACCAACGCCTGCGCAGTTCCGATGAACGCCTGGACCGTAACCGCGTCCGCCAGGAAGAGCGCATGATCACTCTGCGCCACTGGCAGGACGAGAGGGTACGGGATGCCGCCAGAGCAAACGCCACCCGATACGAAAAGTGGTCGTACCGCACCATTCCAGATATCGCGACCTGGCATCAGCGGAAGCATGGGGAGGTGAATTTTCATCTGTGTCAGGTGCTGTCCGGTCACGGATTCTTCCGTGACTACCTGCACTGTATGTCTTTCATAGAGTCCCCGAACTGCACTCAATGCCAGGGCGTCGCCGAGACGGCGGAACACGCGATCTTCGAGTGCCCCAGGTTTGAGGCAATACGTCGCGAATGCCTCACCATGGATGGCACAGTACGAGTCACTCCAGACAATCTCCAGCAGTTCCTCCTCCGCGGACGGGTGGAGTGGAGTCGAATAACGGAGGGAGTGACTCGTATAACATCGAGGCTACAAAGAGAATGGAACGAGGAACGCGCCAACAGGGCAGCCTCGAATCCAGAGACAACTGACGTCGGTGCACAACAGGCCCGATCAACTATACATCGTGCTCGCCTCGATCGCAGGAACGCCGCCCGTCGGCTAGCCACGGCGAACAGGCGCGCGGAGCGCGAGAGGAACGAGTCTTCACCTTCCGAGGCCACGCTGAGGCGGAGAGCCGGGGTTCGCGAGCGAGTGCGCAACTGGCGCGAACGCACCAGAGCCCGGCAACAGCAGCAGCAGCCGCAACAGCAGCTCCCGCAACAGCGGTCGCAGCAGCAACAGCGCTGCCAGCGGCAGCAGCAACAGCACCAGCAACAACAGCAGGAGCGTCCCTCCAGAGCCACCGGATCCGAAGGGGAGGGCGGACACAGCAGCGCACCGCGCCAACATCGAACGGCAGTGGACGCGCGAGCTGAACGAGCCGCTCGCGTAAGTACGCGTCGCAGCGCTCCCCTCCGAGCACGGACGCGACCTGCATCTGAGCCCGGCGTCGGCAGAGAAAGACCATTCAGGCTGCGGGGCGATGGCGGTCGTCGCTGCAGTCTCTACGGCAGCGGAAGCAGCATTAGAATAGATTCTCCAGAAGGAGGAGTGGGTGCGAGTGATGCCTCTGATCGCGACCCACTCAGCAACGACGAAAGGGCGGCCATCACCGAGGCCGTCACATCCGGTCGTTAGAGAATCTAGCCACACGCAGGACGCGCAATTCTGCGCTAGCAGCGTGTGGCAACCGCCAGAAGGCGTGTGGAGGCCGTCTCCATCGGGGGACGGCCGCATAGCGCAGTGAAGGCTTAGAAGCTGACCCAAAGAGGCCCGCGTGTTAACGCCCTGAATGGGCGAAGTTCTACCCCCAGTCATATACCTCGTGGTGAAGTACTGGGGGGACACGAACTGCACACATCTGGGGTTTTAGCCGGTAGAAATCCGGCAGACGGTGCTGCCCGTTTCTTTGGGCTCCTCACTTTGTGAGGAGTCCTTACCGAAGATTTCCCCAGATGTAAAAAAAAAAAAAAAAAAAAAAAAAAGTGTACCCGGTTGCTGCCTCAATTTCCATTGCCGATGTGGCCCTCGACACGACGGACGACGACGACGGGCTAAACCTCTTACTGGCTGGCGCGCCAGGACACAGCATACGGCCCGAGATCAGTGGCACGAACGGCGACAGCATGGAACCGATGCATAAATATTTCATGATTCGAATTTACATAATATTATTCGTAATACCGTCGGGCGGGCTGGGAGCCCGGCTGCGCCGGAGCGCACGACCGGCAAGGTGTGCATAGACTTTAAACAACACACTGAAAATTGCTTAACGATTCCGGCGGCATGCGGCCATCGGATTGGATTGGCGCTCGGAACCCGAAGCGCCACGACAAGGCGTTGAACGAGTCACCCGGAATGCGGGGCACCCGAACGGGAGTCCCGCGAATGTCCTTTTCGGTGGGTTTGGGCAGCTTTTTCCAGGATTATGGAGGGTTCCACTTTTGGGTGCCCCACAATCTCGTGAGCCACAATCGCCCCTTTTTCTTAGCCTTTTTAATTAACCGAGCGACGGTGGCCATTCCCCGGCCGGCCACCGGGCGAATGACCAAAAGCAGATCAAAGTCCTACCGCGGCTGCCCCGTTTCAGGCACAATTCGGCGCAAAGTGACCAAACGAAAAGAGAGAAGAAAAAACCCACATTAACGGTATACCCTTAGGCAAAAAATATACAAAAAAGCGCAACTTTAAAAAAGGGACAACAGACAACAGTGTGCTAAGTGGTTTTCTGGCCAGCCCATCGGGGATGCTTCGGATGTAACTTCGCTGCGCGGTGAAATAGAAGGTCCCCGGCGACAGACGGCCCATTGTAGTGAATTGTTGCGGAAACGGCGTGCCTTCAGAAACGAAGATCAAACTCTGCCAAAGCCCTTAGCCCGCGTAATCGATTAAGTGTTGGAGCGAAAGGTCAGCCTCGGCACGCCTTCGGTGGCCCCTTTTTCGTCCTATGAAAATACATTACGACACACACATACACAGCGGTAAAAAAAAGGTCAACGATAAAAAAAAACACAATTCGCAGCACAACAAAGAACGTTGTCACCAGCGCACAGTGGGGCGAAGGTTGGTCAAAAACCGCAAAGCTGGAGCGTCTGGTTTATAGGCGCGTCAATCCTTGCGTTGAGGAAAATGGAATTCACTAAACTTGTCCATTTTTTTCACTAGAACCTCTAGCCACTGAAGAAACTATAATGTACGAGATGGGACGCTAGACACTGGCAGAAAATTGGGAAATATTAAAAACTTATTCCCCAAGCGATGAGTCTTCAACTGAAACCATACGAAATTTGAACAGCTCATATAATTTAAGCTCCTCCTCGGTGGTTATGTTGGTCACCAGAACTGTTGTATTTGGGGCTCCGAAAACCCACACATTGTGCAAGAGAAGCCAATGCACCCACAACGTAATGATTGCTTGGCGAGGATTTTGGTCTGGCGGCATGATGTTGGCAGATTGTTTCTTCGACGAAATCGAAGCTGAAAACTTGGACGACATTTGGTTTCAATAGGCTACAGATAAAAAGTAATTTTAATAAGTACGACCCGTTCCTTTAGAAAAAAAAACAAGTACACTCAGGAGTATAAGTGTCCTAATTTTATTTATGTTTTTGCACCAGCAATATGAAACACTTTTGACGAGAAACACTTCATAGAGGAGAGCAAAGCAAGAACGACTTCAAAACCGCCTAGTGTGCAACAGGACGGTCCTCTCCGATATTCGCCACTGGTACTCGTGATGTTCTTCAATCAAGAACTTCGACGGGAGTACCTCTCGCTACAAGGCGACGGGCGTAGACGAGTACCGGTTCAGCACTGTGTACTTTCTACTTACTGTTTACAATACATAGTTATTAGATGTGTATGCTGATGTTTTGTACTGTTTTGTTTTGACTTAGCGTACATACCAAGGCTTATGGATACTTACTATACATACTAGGCTTGGTTTTATGGTTTGTATTACACTAGTTTATTCAGCATGGTCTCCTTGAACATCGAAACACTTGTTCCAAGGAGACTCCAATTTATGAATTCCATCCCTGAAGTGAGAATCCGGAAGGGCAGCAAAATACGTGGCATAGCTGCTATGACCTCGTCATTTAATTATAAATGATTTACACGTATGAATTGGTTTAGGACTGGAAACTAAGTTTACACATAACAACCCATAGTTCTACCCTATTAATTGATGGCAAAGAGTCCGTATATACTTGCAACATTCGTTCATAAATTTCCTTTGCTTTTAAACCTTCCAAAAACAAAAATTCAATCACTGCACTATACTTAATTTTTGCCATGTGTTGTTAAACCGCAAAACTTATTGAACACCCCAGTTTATTTACAACAGATTCTAACATTAATATTTACCTTCCCAAATATTAGTAGATACCTGGCTTAACTTAATAAAAATAAACTTACGACCTACCGCAAGGCAAAAGTAAAACTTGCCGCCAAACTTTTGTTTACGAACCATTAGTAGGGAACTTTCCGGCCACTGTGCAGTGGCCGCCCGGCAGATGGGTATTGTGCCGTGCGGCGGTCGGTGAGGTCGGTCGGAAAGTGAACGAAAATAGTGCCGCTTTTAGGAAGGGCGGCACTTTGATGTGTTAATTTCTTTTGACGTTCGCCACACAAATCACCATGAGCGCCGGGAAACGGGCGACTCCGACGCCGCACCCATCGATCCGGTCCGTCGGATGGAAAAGTTTCCCGAAGCATGCACCACTAGCAGTGCCTTATCACTGGACGAAGTCCGTTTCGGATTGTTACTATACCGGTTCTGTATAAGTTTAATCTACAACTATTTGGCTCCTGGGACATCCCCGGGGTGGGGATGGTAAGAACCCGAAGAGCACCGCAACTACTGGTAATGCTGGTTCGGCGCCAATTTCCGGTCCAACCATCGTGGAGAAATGCACCCATTACAGTACCTCGGCACTCCGCTTCCCGCAGCTATCCCCTTCGCCTTCGGCAACATTAGAAGTGCCCGTAATACGGTTCCCGTGTTCTGCAATTAGTCTAATTGCTGCCGGGTTGGCAAATGATAGTGTTTTGCGAAAATTTTCCAACCGAAGCCACCCACAGCCGTGTGTGGGCTCGGCCAAGTTAAGGCCGCACGAACGTCAGCACTTTCCAGCTGCCCAATTCATCACCAGAAGTTTAACAAAATTTTTCGGAAACCCTCGGACTCGCTGCTACACACGTTCGTCCGCTTCCGGTACAAGTCTGCAGCGGGAAAAGTATTGCAAGTCACGACACATCTTCTCGCATGGCCATGGGAGAAAGGTCGGCTCAAGTACGCGTCCCGTCCAAGGCCTTGCCCTCTCAAGCGCTCGCAACTGGGGCGGGGAACAGGAAAGTAACATAATTATTCCACTCCTCAATTCACTGGTGTTCCGAGCACGTAACGGCTCGGAACATCGGCCAGCCCGTTGTACGAACCTCACGTCAGGGGGCCGCGCAACTACCTACAAAGTACAGTAACTCCATTACAAGAAGCTCAAAACTGAACGACACGACTACGACACGTTACAGCACCGAGAGCAGCGCATTCAATTTACCGGAAATACGAAGCACCATACTACCGGAAATACACTGTGTACCGGCGAGCCGTACGTAAATTAATGTCCATAATCTGTAACGAACTTTGACCGACAGTGGAAAGGAAAGTTTTGTGGGCCGGTCCAGCAGGTCACTTGTCCGGACAGTGTGGGCCAGGACCAGGCGACTGTGCATCCTCGAGCCGGCTGGCGGATTGTTCCAAAATAATCCGATTCTTTACCGAATAATCGGCATAATCGATGTTGAGCCGGGGCAGCGAGGTGGAAACAAACGGACCCTCGCTGCCCACCGCGCGAAGTGTGCTAATAGAGTGGAGCCCGTGGAACCGTGGCACCTGGCCGCCCGACTTACCTTTGACCAGCGTCAGGATCCCGAGCGGCATTACCGATAGGGCCACCATCAGGTCGGTGATGGCTAGCGACATCAGAAAGTAGTTGGTCACGTTCTGTAGCCGCCGCTCCCAGACGATGGCAAGGCAGACGAGAATGTTGCCGGCGGCCGTACCGAATACCAGAATAATTGCCAGCAGCGCCCAGTAGTTGTGGAGGGCCAGCCGCTGCTCGCCGTCCCCGTCCGGCTCGTCGCCGATGCTCGAGTCAACACTGCTGCCCTGCCCTGCGCCGATGGTCGGGTCGATGTAGATGGAAATGTTGAACCGCTGCATGTACGGGATGTAGCCGTACGGCGGGTGGTCGGCCCCGGCCCAGGTCGGCCGGCCCAGGCTGAGCGATTCCACCGTGGTGGTCGTGGTGGGCCGGGTCGGCGCCGGCACGGATGCCGCTAGCCGGACCACCTGCCGGGTCGGCTCCATCGAAGACCACAACCACATCTCGACCGGATCATCGTAGAATGGCCGGCCCATCTCCCGGTAGCCGGCACCGGTGGCTCAGCAACACTGTAGCCCCGACGGAACCACCGATCGTTTCGGTCCGTTGGCGATGATGTCGAAGATTGTGGTGGACCACCGGTGCTTCAACCGTGCCGGCGACGACGACGACGACGAAAAGGCCAACTGTTGAGTGCTGCTTGTTCGGCTCACTACCCGGCGACTGGTGGTGGTTGCTGCCGCATCCTGCAAAACCAAGAAACGTGGTGTCAGTACTCAAGCGCACAGGCTGCCAATTATGCGAATAAACAACCGGCTCGTGTCAGCATCGTTTGAAGTTCCACCGTTTCCGAAGCCGATTAGCGACACTGTTTGTGGCTCTCTTCGCAGCTTCGAATTTATTCCCTACGACTTTTCCGAATCAATCGGACACTGGTAGCGCATGGGCCGGACGGTGAAGGATCGGAACATTAACTCGGAAAAACCAGTTCAGATTCTGGTTTAGACTAGTATATATAGCAAAACAACAATTTATCACTTATTATCTATACGACAATGTATGACAGAGACTTGCAAAAATATATGTACTGTTCTAGGCTGTTCAATTAGTTTCTTAGCTTCGATAACAGAGAGCGCAGCTACGAGCCTGATTTTTGTTTTGTTACGTTGGTACACTCTTCAATTGAGCGTATGTAAGGTTTCGTGCGAATCGGTCACTTAATTTTTTTTGACAAGCCATTTAGTATCGACATGTTACAGTATTTTTTTACAGCTTTTTTGACGTCATCATTTGATGAAAAGCGCTTTTCACGCATGATTTTTTCGATCTGAAAAACGATGTAGGTCACCAAGGGCCAAATCTGGTGACTAGGGTGGTTACTCTAATAACTGGGGTGCTACATCAGGCGTAACGTAATGATTTTGACATTAACGATTAATGCCAAACTGCTGTGGCGCTGTCAAAAAGTTTACGGCTCGCGCGAGGCGTAAACGCCGAGAGTAAATACTTTTTGCATACGCATGCTTACAAACAGAGGATAGTTTAAGTTCTTATTTGCCGGTGTAGCAACAAAATAAAAAAAACAACAGAAAATAATATTCAGAAATCAATTTATTTCTCTTCTATTTCTATTTTCTCGGATCAAAAACACGAACGTAAACACGTTTCACATTTCGTTTTTATATTTTTGCTGCCACACGAAGCGTAAACAGTTTGGCATTAATAATTAATTTTACGCTAGTTTTCACGCTTTGTGTAGCCGCCTAGTAACAATTTGATCTTCATGTTCGTGGATTTTGCCATTTTCAAATTGCTCTTGTGACAGGGTGCATTGTCAAAACTTCAGTCAAAATATTTATTGCTCTACGCAATGAGATGGCTAGACCTTATACTAAATCTCTTTAAGTGATTCGACGATTTTTCCAAAATGATATCCTGTATTTTTTTTACGATTTCAGGTGTTATGTCAGTTTTTAACGTTTTTGACAAGGATCGTCTTGAAGGCTAGTACGACCACGTTTAAACTCAGAAACCCACCTTTGAACCCCCTAATTAAAGTTGAGGATCCCTTGTACACTTTCAACATTCGTTCGTGAATCTCTTTTGTTTTTAAACCTTTCAAAAATAAAAATGAAATCATTGCACGATGTTTGATTTGTTATAAATGGTTTGTAAAAATAAATTTAGTGGCCCGTAGTTAAGAAGTTCACTCACAAGTAGACCTTCAAATCACCTTATGATTAGTAGATTTAAAATGCCGAAAATAAAAATTATGTTAAAAATATTGTTTTGACTCAACGTGTCATTGGCCCCTGGTGCGTAGATGCATAAGTTTGCTTAAATACAAATTATATTTAGTTAAAATTTCGGCCAAAAATATGCCACTACAATCCTAAACATTTCAATTTATGCTACCACGTAACAACTATTTGACCTCTGCAGGAACGAACTAGCGCTACGAATTGGCACATCATCCAAAACAATAACATCGTAGGAAACACGCGGCACTAATCTGTATGTTGTAGGCTTTAACCGTAAAAAAAGTTCTCGGCCGCACTTGTTAACAAGTTTTTCAACTTGCATTATCGCGAAACTTAAACCCAATCAGATCCAGGTCATTATGCAATCAGCAGGAACCGCATTCGTGTTTCGGGGCTTTACGTTGTAATGCAGACGAGGCGGCTGAACAGTTTGTTACCACGCGAACCCTGCTATTTCGTGGCACTAACTAATCAGCTTGGTAGTTTGCAGGCATTCAAACTGAGCACTGAAACACTTGTGAGCTGTGTGCATGGCGGTTGGAAAATTTGTTGCAGGAGAAGTGTCAACGACTCCGTACCGTGGTAGAGCGGCTTTCTTTCCGTTGTTCCGTTCATGTCGGAATATTACTATTATGGTGGAGAAGAGCACTTTTCGCAGCACTTTATTGCCTAACTCTTTTGTGAGTCGAAATAGAAGTCCTAGTTCTAGAAGTGCCGACGTCGCGAACACAATAGACGCGCTTTATTACTGTACACAGTTGTCACAAATGCTCGCTGAAGCTAACAACGGTTAATTTATCTATGCACAGAACTCTTGTTTCGCAGCAATTATAAATGGTAGAAAGAACAGCTGGTAGGCTTAAGCAAAGCCCGGATTGGACGGCTTCCGTGTATAACCAACATCTCAACAACGTCGTCATTAAGACCGGCGAAGAATATTGGAGTACCAAGGTTGCTCTCCCGCGAGCCACTTCCGGCGTACTAGCAAAGGAGAAGAAATTGTACGAGGCAAGTTTATAAGTTGGGCACCAAGTTGGGAAAAATTCGCGAAAAAAACGTCGAGCGAGAATGCAGCTTACGATGCAAAATAGGAACCGTCGGCATGACGTTCTTGCATCGAGACATGGACTCAGTCAACGCAGTTACAGTGGATGGTTAAGGCAGAACGCCATGTTGATTCAACTTTCCGACATTGTTTGACAACTGATTCTGACTGAGTTAGACTGTTCCACTGATTACGGGAACGGGTAAGAACCCGAACGATTTGACCAGAATGCTCCGAAGTTGTTGGCAAGAGTCCGGAACAAAACGCAAGATCCTCTTTATCCCTCGGCTGCAACACTGGCCGTGTAGTTTAGTAATGGCTCTTGGATGCTCGAGCATGCAAGATTTGTAGGACACAGGCATGGACTCCCAGGCACGTCATACCTCCATCACAGCTGGCTCCAGCTTGTGCACCGGATTAGGCTTTCGGTCTTCTGCAAGCTCCTCACAGGAACACACACGTTATACTTCTCTAACGTACGGGAATTAAAAGGTTAAAGCGGTTAATTGGGCACAGAGAATTGCTCAACAGTAGCAGAATGAATAGAAACGGTAAAGGATTATGTTGTCCAGCATTGTGCAGCACGAGCTGTACCCTTCAACTCTATGCACGCGACTCGAGTGACTTTGCCCCGTGGGAAACACTCGCTCTGAATGGTCGGTGCACTCGGGCCAGTTCACTCAAACAAACCAGTTCTTCGCGCGAAGTGTACCGCGATGTCGACCGATGTTGTTGCCGCAGGTTCGTTGTGCAATTAGCGACGCAATCAACACGATCCCGGGTGTGCAACCCAATTCCTGTCAAAAAACCATTATCGAATTGATGCATTATCGTCTACGCTACTGTTACTGTGAACTCATCGCAAAGCTATCGATTAAAAATCACTAGCCTGCATCATTAGTTAACATCCGGTTGGATCCGGTAGATCAGGGATCTTGCACGATTCCGTATTGATAGAACTCCTCGCGTGGTCATGTTGAAAGATTAGTTTTTAATGCCTTTTATCCCATTCTGATCGGTTTATGGCCAAAGCTTGATTTGAACGCATTAATTGTTGTCGATAATGTTGTCGATCAATAATTTCATTAGGTTCTAAAAGCTCATAGTGCACAACACCTCTCATATCCCACCATATGCACAGCGTAACATTGGTGCAGTGAATATTTCGCTTTGGTTGCGGTGGACAGGGTTCAAAAGGTTGTATCCAAGGCCATTTTACGTTTAGGATTCCAGTAATGAATTCCCTTATCATCGCCAATAACGATTCGGTCACTAGCGTACATATTTCATAAAAAAAATCTTGGTGATATTTAATGAATAAGTACGGTAAAACCCCATGAATTAATTGAAAGTCACAATATTTTAATGTGATGACTACAGTTCCAGCTAGTTCTACCGATTATACTCTGCGCCTAATGGAGCCACTTGAAAGGCATTTTAGAGTTCGATGAATCTGTTTACTTCCTAATCGCGCATTACCGTCAATTACTGTCATGAAGTAAAAACGCTTGCCGACCGTGTCTAATAAATCATCGCCGCTGTGGGGCGATTTTATTGAGCAGTTCGGCTTTCTGACACACTTTCGGGGCAATAAAGTAAGATAATTTGCCCGGTTCTGTTCTGTCATCGCCATGCCCACGGCAGAAGGTCTCCGCACTCCGCGAGCATCCCGCGATCCTATATTGATAGAACCGAAGGAAACTTTGTCTTGTTGGTTTCACAATACTCCAAGAAGCACCGTTCGTCTGCGCTGTTTATGCAGATGGGCTGAACAAACTTTGGCCCGAGGGGATTTATGCTGCGCCACTAATGGACTTCACACCATGGTCCGTTTCGATTTGACTGTTTGCTGGTGCGGTCGAATAGCTCCGGTACGGAAGCGGACTGGAAAGACTTCGAATAAAGTTATCAGGAGCGACACAGAGTTAATGAGTTGATAAGGGCCTGTGGTCACCGCTGTGCGCCAAACTTTAAATTAACTGAAATGTTACGGTTTGCAATGGGTGTTTGTGTTTGTGAACTGATTATCCCAACCCGGTGCCGTTGTTGGCCAGGACGCCACGGTCCTAGTTCGTGGACCTGTAGCTCCTGGATGGAGTCGTGCAACAGTTTTCATCGTAGCTTTGGTTTTTTTTTTCTTTAATTAATCCAATCAACCATTCAGCCCGATCCAAATGGGTCTGCAGTGGCGCTTATTGGCCCGTTGGTATCTATTGATACCACGGCAGTAATAAAACGATTGTTACACTATCGACAACTTTTTAATCACCAATAAATTGACGACTCGGACGTACATTTAATTATCGATCCCATTACGGTCAATAGGCTTCGATGAAAACGGGAAACGGATCCCCGCTGCTCCGATGGGGAAGTTCGGTGGGCTGCCCCAAAGTTTACCATTTAATCGCCTTTAGATCCTCGTAATGCGAAGATTATGCCATTTGGAGTATTTCTACGCCACGGATGAGGGCGCTTTCGCTATGAAAGCACCACTTACTGTCAGGTGATGATAAACATCGCCATCGCGCCCTAGGGACACCGCTGGACACCGCTGGCCCTGCCGAAGGGTCAGCCCGGTCGCGGCCGGTCAGCGGGTAAGGGCTATTAGCGATTAATTTGCTATTTTCTGCCCTACCGATCGCCGGGCCCATCTGCCGCCGAACCAAGGGTTCTTGGGTTTATCTCCTTTCGACATGAAATATGACACTTGCCCGGGAGTGGGCAGCTCTCGGGTGAGCGTAAAAAGGTTGCCATAATGATTGGAGCCGTGCGGCTCACCCCAAAGGTTGCAAACGGCCTCAGCTTCAGCCTCGCCCGGGCCATTAAGGTGGTAAACCGTAACATTAGCCGGCACACCGGCCGGTGTCCAGGGCCGCTGGTCGAGCTTCCGGGATAAAACGCATCGCGGTTCACAGGGCGGACAAGCGAACGGCCGCGTGCCCCCGGGGGAGAGCTTCAAAATTACGATTTTTGATATCCGTCTACCTACATTCTCTCTGCGTCCTCTGCGTAGCATTAGGCCGCAGATTTACACTGGCGGCTAAAAATATGCGTTGTCGGATCAAACTGACCGCTTCTTGTTTCCGGCCACTCAAGCCCGTCTCGAGGTCCCGCAAATTATAATAAAATGCCTTCAGATGCTAAAAAAAAGCCAGAACCTAAGACAGTGTAGCACGACATTGTCCGTAAGCGAGTTGGTCAACAAACTTTCGTAATATGGCCCTGTTTTGCCGAAACTCCTCTATTTTGAACGGCCTTCAGGTTTGTGGAATGTGTTTTTTTGTGTTCGTAAATGGAACATCTGGACCGCGTTTCGATAAAATTGAGAAAACTCTAAAATTAATTTGGGAAAATGAAACGCTTACTTTTTTGTGAGTGAAAAATAACCAACTCGAGCTTGGATTCCTTCTATTTTAATTTCCATTTTAGATCTACAACGGTGAGTTGCCGGAGAGTTTGACTCACAGACGCAACACTGAATTTGCGGCCAGCCACCTGTTATATTTACCGGCCAGTTTGTCGGAAAGTTCCTGCTAATTGGACTCTGATGCATTCTTGAGTTTGGTCCCAATTTTAGTTGGGATTCATTCATCATGAAAGTAAGCGGAAAAAGAGGTAGTCCTTAAGATTGGCTCCTAGTTCTAACATGTAACGACCCATCATTAGATTCGAGCGCTACTAACGTGTACGAGCGATGCTATGTCTTTGTGATCGGTATTGTATTGTTTGTCTGTTAGTTCGACAGGATGAACTGGTCACAGTCCATTTCGAGATAGGATGATGGAGGATTGTGTGGTTTCTCTCACGTCCTAACTATTGAGATTGTGACAACCTCATTGTTCGTCGCCTGAACCCTCATAAAATCCACAGAACTCATAAGTAGTGGCAAACGATGAAACGGCACCAACTTTCCATAACCTGGTTGTAACCCAGCCCCTGGCAGTTATTGGGTTTGTCCAATTCTAACCGAAAACGTGCCTAACTTCTGTGTGAGCTACTAAAAACAAATAAAAACGCTGCCATTCGAAAGTGGGTGGAATCCATCGGCCACATCGGCAAACTTAGATAGAGAGAGAGAGAGAGAATCCTGGAACAGGGATCACTTACCCTTTGTTCGTTAGACGAGTGCAGCCGCTCCATGGCGCTCCATCGCAGCCGCGGGAACTGCGTTTCAATGTATTTCTTTTTTGTTTTGTTTTCGTTTTCAGTTGTAATACTCTTTTACGCCTCTCTCACGTACACTTTCGGCGAACGGTGCAGAACTTCCGCATCCATTTGGCTACTTCCGGTGCCGCACACTAAACGCGTAGATAAAACGGTTTCAGTACGGGAATCACCACCGACGACGAAACCGCCGCCGATACGAGCCCTGATCCCTGGAATCCCCCCACCCGTAGCAGTGGGAAGTGTTGCACTCCGAGTGCACAATTTTATCCCACGACCCACTGCACACATACACAGGCGCGCGCGCGCTCGCGGTTTTACTAGGAGGAACTATGGCGCCCGTTTTATTGGTCCGTAGTCATCCGCCGCGCGTAACGAGCACCGCTGGCAATATCCGCTCTAAGCTGGACACAGGACGAGACGGCATCATGCGCGCGTGATGTCGGGCGGAAAGGGCTCGTTTGGGGCAAAATTCAATCTATTATTTAAACCGCCTTTGGCCAGTACTGCTGCACTTGCTTCACGGGCGCGCGCCAGGACGACCCGACAGCACACCATCACAGCGAGCGACACACGATACGATCAAGCACGACGCGAACAGAGAGGGAAAGAGAGAGAGAGAGAGAGATTCGAGCACGCCGTCGGCGCCATTACTGTCGCTCGACTTTCGGGTTTTCCGGGCGCCCGGATGCACCACCTAACTGCAAGCGGCGCTTCCCGATTCCTGTAAGACGAACGACCACCACCGTACGCACACCGTGGCGTGGTGGTCGTGTGCTGCCGGTCGTGAGATCCTCGCGGATGCACCCCCGGCCGAACGCATTCATTCCTGGCGGACAATGGCGCTGGACGAGAGGACCAGGACGAGGGTCGTGATCGCTGTGAGGGGCATGCTTCCTTCAGAGCGCACCACCCACTTGCGGGTGGTGCGATCTGATGGTCCATTTCCTGCACGTTTCCCCGTCACTGTGTATGTGCGACCACGCGATGCAACTCGCGCATCGCGGGTGCATCACATATTTAATCCTGGCCTGGCACACTCCTGGCTGGGCCGCCGTGCAATCCAATTTCCTCGCTGGGGACACTGCACTCGATTGCCCGTGAACTCATTCACCCCCCCTTCGTTCCGTTCCGGTCGCTCACCACGCGAAACACGGAACGGAGGTCCTGGACGGCTTGGTTACAGCACGGAATTTCACGCACAAATCGAATGCAAACCACACGCGCGCGAGCCCGACATGCTCCGACAGACCTGCAGCAGCAAGATGTAAACAGGCCAACGGCACACTCGGATTGACGTTAACGGAGCGAACTGGCGCCGCTGCCGAACCAGCGGAAGTCTCGCACACAACTGACCCGACGAAGGCTCAATCCGTCCCGAAGCGGGTCCCACAGGTTAGTCCACGCGTTCTCGAAACGAGCACCGGAGCGCTGCCTTCGGAAAGCTTCCGGATGAACACGGCGCGCGACGCGGACACTCACTGCGTGAGATCCCGCGATGGAGGCGACTGGTGGCTGGTACTATTTGCCTGGGTTGCTGAGATTAGGAGCTTCGAACGAACGCCCGAAAACCCCAAAGTGAGCGCGAAAAAACCGAAATGCTAGCCTTTGGTCGTAGTGAATCACAGCTGTCAGAAAAAGAAGCATCCTGCGAGCCGGCCGCCGGTCTTTGGTGTGCGGCCATTCGTACGGTTATCCACGTGCAACGCGAGCAGTGCAAATAATTTCCCCAATCAATCAAAACACAACCGTGCTCATTTTTTACTACATCAATGTCCAGCGTAACGATAGTGACGAGGTAAGCTAACGTTAGGTTTCAACTAGATAACATCTCACTTCAAAGGATTCTTGTTCTTGCTCTTTGGCACCCCGGCCGTGATAAGTGATTCTTCTTATTCGGCAATTACAACCACCGAGCGGGTTGTTGAGGGAATTCTCGGAAACCCATGGTGCCAGCGTGCGTGACAACGACGAGCGTCACCGACTACTCTGCCAACGGGCGGATGTGAGCTACATATATTCCATTTCAAAGGATAACAGTCCATTTGTCCGTTTGAGGCCGTTTTGGGGTTTTGAAGTCCAGTAGTAGATGGACGCCATGTTTGCGTCTTTCAAATAATTTCTTTCTTCCTTGTTTTCCCCTTGATCACCGGTAGCCGAAACAAAGACCGGTTGATGGGACCGACTTCGTTGGCACTACTAAATTGCAACCTAAGACCAACCAACCAACTGTGCCAACCAGGTGGCAAAGGATTGACTGTTCAAACAGAGTGTATCGAACCATACGGCTAAGCCCAATCCAGTACGGTGTAATCGAAATAGATCACAGAGTACGGATAAGATACGTCCATTCGAACTACGCAGCATTTCGCACAATCAACATTGACAGGCCAAATGCACCCTAAGCCACGACACTCGTTCCACCCGGGGGAATTGGACCAGAAAGGAGTTGGCAAATAGGTGACGGAACTGTGGTTGATAGGGAAGTTGGAAACCTATCGTGCGTCGTTACTTTGCACTAGCCGTCAGTAAGCAGCAAACGGATTATCAGATCAGACAGGGTCACCGTAGTGCGTAGTTTCCAAAACCCAACGTATAACAAACACATGAAAATTAAAGTTTTTAATGTTTTTTTATTGAAAATTTTCCGAAAGTTTTAATAATGTTAACACGTTGTTGAGGGATTGCTTTTCTAAAATGGCAGTTAAATGACCAACATTTTGGCACTGTAATTGACAGACGTATTCAAAAATTGTAAAACACCAGCAGTGTGATTTCGAATCCTGTAATCCATAAGCTATGATTATTCTTGTCAGCAAAGTGTCGTTTATCGCATTAACTACTACCTCGTTAATGCTACACGGGTTAGGAAGCAACATTAGAGAGAACCCAACAGCTAGTTCGATGCTGAGTGATGTGATGAGCATCGTTGACCGTGAGCATTATTTGGAACTTCGCATAATCCGATCATTTAATTTTGTTCACGATTATCAGGGTCCCGCAAAGGCAACGGACGGTTCAATCAGCAAAGGGTTCAGTGGGGCGGCCCGGCGGACCGTCTAGTGTAGCACCTCGAACGGTGTGCCACGGGACACGGGCAGCGCTGCCGGGTACTGCACATAGTTATCAACCCATTCCTGTAGGTTTTCGTCGTCCCGCCGGAACGGGTACGTCCCGAGCGTGATGGGAATCCGAATGGCTTCCTGGCGCTCCATGAGGTTCGGTTCTATTAGCACCTGCAACCGGGATACGGGTGTGATGGGAAAATCAAATTAAATATTACGGTTAACCGGGAACGGCCCCAAAGCGGACCGTCCACATGTGAACGGAACGCGTGCAAAGCGCTCCGGGATGTGACGCCATTCACACCTACGCCATGGCCAGGGGAGCACAAACTTACACAGACGCTGTACTGCACTTTGATCAGATGGCAGCCGAGCAGGTTGGTCGGTGGGAGCGGCGGCACGGTGAGGTGTCCGTTCTGCAGTACATCCCGCCCGCCGGACTTGATTTTATCCCGCACGATAGCGTCCAGCTCCCGGCGTTCCTGGTGTACCGACTTGCCGTGGACGAAGTATCGCACCGTCTGCAACCGACCGACCGGAGCGAGAAATTTACATCAATAAGCGTAAGATAATGGAGTTGGTGTGCCGTAAATCCGTTCAAACACCGGCACCCGCACAAGCGCCACATTCTCCATCCAATTATGCTCCGTTTAATCAAGCTTCGTTCCGACTTTTACGCCCACCTTTCGGCTTGTCCAACGTGCAATTACTTTTCATTCCGATCCGGAATGGCAAGAGTTACGGTTCGGTCGCGGCTCTAGGGGACTCGAGCCAGCAACTCGATTCAGCCGCGACGTGGGAAGTAACCTCACCTCGATGAGCGCATACTTAAGCAGCTTCACGGTCACGTTGCTCCGGTTGGACACCTCGCCCGTGAGCAGAATGCTCTCGCCCGGAATGTACGCCCGCTTGTCCAAGCCCACGTTACAGCGGACGGTTCCACCGATATAGCCGACGCCTACGCGATGATCGACGTTCACCTCCATCGGACTCTGGAACACCGAGGGTCAGACGCGGCCAGAGTTAGCGGTTCGGTGTGTGTTTTGCTCGTCGCCACCAGCACCTCACAGACACTTACGCTCATGATGGGCACCTCCAGGTTCAGGTCGATGGGATTTAGAACTATAAACACCTGTTGGTTTTTGTGGGAAATGCCGGACGTTTCCTGGAGGCTCGTTTTGCAGTAGTACTGCACCCAGCCGTGCCGGCCGAGAAAGGTGGAGGGCAGCGACACTGGCAGCCCGAGCTTGAACGGGAAACAGTGGATGCCCGGCGACAGCAGGATTGGCTTGTTGTCGAAATCATCGAGCAGCTTCATGCGGAAGTCGATGTAATTCTCCTTATCGTACGAGCGATCACGGCGCCCTTTCGGCACATGCACGGTGCACTCACCGAGCACGTGAAAGTGCAGCCCCAGCACGGCCGTGTTGCCCTGCGTTTCCAGCAACACCCGGCCGGACAACACCTGGCCGGGCAGATAGAGCAAGGTGCCACGGTCGAGAATGATTTGAAATTTGGTCAACTTTTTCGACATTTCCACGCAGGACCCAGTGTCCCCGGTTGTGCCTTGTTTGAAACAGTTTCACTCTCACAGAGAGTCACTGTCAATCACAGAGAAACGCACTTCGATAACGTTCCGCGGATAAATCCAACTCCACACTGAAACCACGAGCTGCTGTCCATTCTGGTACCGCCGTTGGAACTTGGACAGTGGGCGTTCGGAGAACCACTTTCGTACATGGCGGAGAAGCGCACGGTTGGGGTCGCCATCGGGTAACATTGGGATCCCAGAGTTAAAAGCTCCGTCGGAGTTAATCAACATCCGTAATTTAAAGCAATATAAATCTGATGGATCTGTATAAGTAATAGTTGGTCGGGGGAAAAGAAACTCATTATTTTTGCTTGAAATTAAAAACTTTGTTTAAAGTGTTTCCGATTGTCCGATTTGGGTCAAATATGCACCATTTGTATAATTGTCTAAAAGTAGCCTCTCTTATGAAAGTCTTGATCCTTATTGGGAAAGAACTGTACTAATCCATTCAATCGAGTAATCGATCTTCTCTTGACCCTAATTTCTAATCAGTCAGCAAGTTTTGCAATGCGAGGAAAAGGTGATAATTGTTTGGTGGAAGTTACCTTGGATTGCTCTGATGGAACTAACTAACTTTCTTCTGCTTTCCAATGTTTTTTGGTGTTAATTGGTGTGGCAAAACAGTGTTGTGGTCGATTTTTACTTCCTGGGCGATCAACTTCGATTATTTCTGTGATTTTACCGACAAATTTCGACCACGGGGCTATCTGTGCGAGGCGCTTCTGACACAGACAACATCTTTGATTTGATTTACCACTAAAATTACACAATTGTACTTTGTTTCTCATGTGAAAGAAATTGATTTGTCTGTTAAAATATTTCTAAACACAAATAAAACACTCATTCTGATGCTTCCAACGTTTGTTGTCAACCCTGCGCTTCCGTATAACAGTTATTCCATTCTGTGCTACAGTCACAACGTGCATGAAAAGTTTTTTGAGTAATCCAGTAAACAATTTCTTGTAGTATATTTCACCATCGTGTGCTTTTTCGTCCAAGTAAACAACTGCAAAAGATCGAAAAATATCTAGAGTTTATGAGCTTGTCTTAATAATTACTATCAAGTACATAAACAATATTCACAATACCAATTTAGTGTTTTTGCCCCTAGACACTTTTCGTGCAGCGCTTTGTTTACTTCATATCTTTATCGTGGCACGGACAAAATGTCACAATAAAGATGCGCTAGCCGAACGAATTATTAACGATTCTCGGTTCGGTTCAGTTTAATCTCACCTTTATGCGATTACTTTTCTTCAGAAGAATGTCGTTTGTAGATCTCGCGTGTAAGTACATCTGAAATAGGTACGGGTAGCTCCACGAAATGAATTCCATTATATATTTTCATCGAAAAACAGCACTCCGCATAAAGTACAAATCGGAGAAAGAGATCTTTCTAGAATCCAGCATCGAACGAAAGGAACCGATAAGTCTGTTCCGGAAATGGATGCAAGAGGCATGCGACACTCCAGAAATTATTGAACCGAACGCGATGTGCTTGGCAACAGCAACAAAGTAAGTCAGTGCGATAAAATAATCTCGACCGTCATATTTTTTACGTTGCCGGCATTTGACTGATAACGGGCTTCTCTCGCTCCGCTCGCTCCGGGCTTCTCAGAGATGCTGTTCCTTCGGCCCGGTTTGTTCTGCTCAAAGACGTGACCGACGATGGGTTTACCTTCTTCACAAACTACGAAAGCCGCAAAGCGGATGAGCTAACAGAGAACTCCAACGTAGCATTGGCATTCTACTGGCTTCCGCTTAGACGTTCGGTGAGGATCGAAGGAATAGCGGAACGTGTTTCACGGGATGCCTCAGAGGCGTATTTCCACACCCGTCCCCGTGCTAGCCAGATCGGTGCGGTGGCCAGTCCGCAGAGTAAACCGATCCCGAACCGTGAATTTCTCGATAAGAAAGAGAGAGCGCTCAAGGAAGAACTGGGTCCAGACGCTGAAGTGCCGCTACCCAACTGGGGCGGTTATTTAGTTCGCCCGAAGGCCATAGAGTTTTGGCAGGGCCAAACCAACCGTTTGCACGATCGCATTCGTTTCCGGAAGGCACTCAAAGTAGATGAACGCGTCGACGGTGTGCTGCTTCATCAAGGGGAAAGTGATTGGGTTTACGAACGTTTGGCACCATAACCGTGCTTACCGTTGCGACGACATAGAAAGTCTTCCATCTGTTGCAGATCTTTCGGATAGAATATTAAAATAGCGACATTGTTGGCCTATACCCTAGTCTTTATTTAACCGTCTTATCTTGCAGTACCTCCCAGTCTCAGAGAAACGGAAGTCTTATGCACCATATGTTATTGCAATAAAAGTTAAAAATTATGTGCGGCTCCCATTTGAGCTGGATTGCAATATTGATTTTGGAGAAAACGACGTCATTGAATGCGGATGAGCCCTTAGCTTCTATTTGTTTTAGGTGCTTCGTAGTAAAGATTTACAAGTCTTTTTGTTGTTATCAGTTTAGAAAGTAAGATCCTCTAATCGATAAGTTATTCTTAACTTTGTGAACAATGAGATTTCGTGAACAAAGTTATTATTAATGAGTAAAAGCACGGAAATTGAAAATAGAAATATTATGGCTGCATACATTTCTTGGACAGTTTGTAGAACATATTTTTAATTTGAAATGCACATATTATGGTTCGGAACGGGATATCTTTATGTTTAGCTATATCGTCCAGGCGAACCGTGAAAGAAATTTTTTTTTGTTTCTCATTTTATTAGTAACAATATTTATATGCTTCAAATGCTATCATTTATATATTAAATTACCTTGTGTAAACTGATAATCAGCTTGTTCTTTAAAGGAATGCTTTTAACATCGAAAATATAAAAGCATCCAGCATAATGGGTGCATCAGGGCAAGATTTTGAGCTGTTGAACATTAAGTATTGTTGAGTAAAACTGAAAAGTATGAATCATGCAATGATATCGGTAGAAAGTTTTCCATTGCCTAACCGTAAACATTCACTTTCTTTAATATTTAAATCCAGCATATGTTGAACCATCAATGGTTTCATTTACTCACAACATTCGAAACAAAGTCCATTGTCCTGTTGGAAAGTTTTCAAAGAAACGAGAAACAAGCTGCGAATGATAATTTTTCTTGTAAAATATACTGGATAATTGACTGCATGAATCCACTGGAATGTAGTGGACCAGAAATGCAGGGCAACAAACAAACACGAATGCTCTATCGTATCTGTGCCCAACCAAACAGTCTTCTATACTGGGAGCTAGACATTCTTGCGGAGGACGAAAATTTCATGGAGCAGGAATGTAACGTTGGTTCTTTCAGTGCGTGTTGCGTACATATTTTGTAAGTTGTTTTTCCGTGATTCAAGAATAATTGTCAACCTTTTATGCTACACATTTGCCATTGCATAACAATATGCTTCCAGCGACTGAATCTTTTCACTCTGCTTTTGGTTAACATGAAATGTTCATATTCGTGTAATGTAATACCCGTAGTATTCGACTGCGTTATGTTTGCTTTTACATTGAGACAAATTAGAAAACTCGAAAAACATTAACAAATAGCATTGATAAATAGGGGACAGTTTCCTGTACATTCATAAGGAGAGCACAGCTCGGGAAAGTTGAACGGTACTAAAGCCTCTGGGTCTGTTTCCTCGCTCGCTATCGGTTTGGTCCTCGGTGAGTGCGATCGTGGAATGCATTAACGAAAAGGAATCACATAACAAGAAGCTAACCGAGGTTCAATTGCAGGGAAGCTGATTTAAATGCTGAGGAAACTATAGAAGAATTCAGTTCAGCTTTGGATCACATCACAATTAATGGGAGATATCTGTTTTGCTTGACAACAGCTTAACTTTCTACGATTGTTTATACACATTTCAACCAAACACTGAACCACTAATTTGTGAGGAGCGGGTTTCATAAACAGGAAGGACTTACACTATCAACGCACATCAAACAGGTATGGTAAAGAAACTACGATTTTGTTCTCCCGCTTCGTTCGCCACATTTTGTCTCTACAGCTAGGACAATGGTACAATTAATGCCTCCAGGGCCACTTAGAAGTGATGCAACTAGTTTGCGTCAGGAATTACATTCAAATTTTGCCACGACCCTTCACTAAACATGTTCTGCGATTACTTTACCCCTCACATTACATCTATACTATCGAAAGCAACATTCAAACACGGAATCACCATTACGGAAACTAATGCTCGTAAATATCGTTAATCGCGTGTAGACGAAAGTACGCCAGCGTTAGATGATAAAGTTACTGTATAGGCATTCAATTTTACAAGCAACTGAGAGTACAGTACAGTTCGAGTGGCACAGTGCGCTTGTCCCTGGGGACAAATCAAACTCGAACCCGAGCTAGAACGATGGTTGGGTTGAAAATTGTAGAAATTTGCAGAAAATAGAACTTACAGAGCCATTTCCTATGTGCTCTGGCAGCTGTTCTTTTCTCCTTTCTCGATAGTAAACGATCCAAAATATTCTTCATCTCCACAAATTTTACGATTACAGCCTACAGCATTCGATTGGAGTATCAACACAACGATACAATCATTTGGTTTTATTGTTATCGATGGCCACTGTGGTATTAGAGTCAGGCAACGTAAACTGCGGTTCAAAACCGCGAATAGGTGCCAAGATGCTGGCCAAGCTAGGCCAATATTTAAGTTTGCCAGAATCAAATCTTACCCTTAACGCGTACCAACATAATTGATTGTGCTTGCTTTCCGCTGTTTATAGCATTCCGTTGTTACCTCTATCGCCTCCGAACTACTGGAGGCGAGGTTAACGACTACAGGAAGGTGGCCAACAGTGGGTGGGTTCCTCTCTGCGCGAGGTAAACGTGGGGCTCTAGTTAAAGATCGTGCGCTACGTTCGTGGGTGGCTAACAGGAGCACTAACAGTTACTCTAAATCTAACCAACTTATTCGAAACAGTCAATGATCAACATTTATCCCGTCTCTTTGCTAACAAACCGATGAGCGGTGATTTATACTGGGCTTACCTATAGTTGCCCCCTTTATTCAGTGTAGTTTAAACGCATTTTGATTTTGCTTAACTTTTTAGTGCATAATTGAGACTCTCCCATACTCTAGAGTTATCGTTACGAGCCAAAAAAAATAATTTACATCCCGCCGGGGGGGGCCATAAAGGTGGCTGCCGCCATACGCTTTACACTCTTTTTTTCTATCGAGCTATAAAGTTTAATCGTATTGTAAAGATAGTGTAGTTTCCACAGTGGGAAGTCTTGTGTGCATCTCGCGCAGGAGATTAAAAGTTTAGAAAAAAAGGCGTCCTTCTGATTTCACTACCCATCAGCCTTAGAGGCCTCGATTTTTGAAGAGTCACAGAGTTCCCATCGTTTACGGTCGTTTTCTTCACCGCTTGGTTCAGGTGTGCCTTAAGAGAACAACACAAACACACGCACTACGTCTAGGAATGATCACTTAACAGCTCGCTACTTAGTAAGGATTTTGAATTTAGAACGTGTTTTTGCTGTGTCCTCATGATTTCATGTTTTTTTATCGGCTATGCTACATTTACTTTAATTGTCGAGTACACATACAACGATTGTCTTTTCGAATGGAAAACATCCCGATTGCGGAAAGCGTATTTTAGTTTCAATTGAGATTTATGCTTGATAATAAAGTCGTTGGTATTACTTTGCTTCGACACACGTTGGCTTACCGTAGAAATCCATATCGTTTAGTTTCGATTTATGTGTTTTAATTTGTTTTACTGGGGAGGGGGCGCATTGTATGTCGACTAACATTTGTGTGGCTCCATTTTCCGGATACTTCGTGGGCTCTTCCCGCAAATGGATTCTAAACTATTCTCTGAACATAGCCACGGTTAATGAATTGATTGATTGAAAAAACGATGCCACCGGTTGGTAAGCCATTCCGCAGTGTGCACGTTCTGGTGCCGTTCCGTGCCGTAGTGATAATGTTTGACTTGTTCCATTCCAACTTTACCAACCGTTGCTTTATATCTAATCAGTTGTTGGATCGAAGTAAAAAGTATCATTTTATGTAACAAACGTTATATTTATGTATATTATGTAGCTGTTTGCTCTGGCTCGGGGCCACTCGGTTCCGTAAGTTTGTTTCGTTTTGGTTTTATTCGTTTACGTCTTGTATATAGTATATTCTAATGTATGTATGCATAAGATGTAGCATATTCATATATGTATTTATGTATAGTTGTATATTTATTCGTGTAAAATGTATAAGTAGCATGCTTTGTTCTGTTTTAATTTGCATTCGATGAGATAGTTTTACGCCTTCCGTGTCCTCGTTTATTCTCCAGGGTTTCCCCGTATTACTTATGTTACTTCATATTTACCTAGCAATAGGCGCTTCCTTACATAGCTCCCATTCGTTTTGTTGGTGCCGCCGCGATCAACGCAGCACTCATCACCACCAATACACGCACGCACACGTACACGCACACACACAAACACACACATACATTGAACATCCAACAGTACTGAACAGGAACACAAAAGGCGTTAGCAGGGTGTTCGAGGAGAGATCAATAGAACCAGAACCGCCAGCTGTGGGCAGGTTCTTGCCGGACGAAGCGGAACGCTTCTCATTGCCGGTCGGAGTGGTCGAGAAGAATTGCTTGTTCTGCTTGTCTCAGCAGAGGACTCACACCCCGTTACGACAATCTATGCACCGCGTCAAGCGACAATCAAAGGGTGGAAACTGAAACACACAAAAGACGTCGCTCACCGTGCGGACACACTAAACTGTACGATGTGTATAAGGTTACGTTTAGGAGATCTTAGAGAGATAATGCAATGTAAAGTAGGGTGTTGCTGGGCGTCGCTTAATTCTAGTAGTGGTTTTGATAATTTCATGCCCTGCCCTAGCTGGATGGGTGGACGACACATTTCACGGCTATTGCTTCCGGCCCCGTCCGTACCTGCGTTGGATGATAAATTACGGGCCAGGATTGCTTTTCTCCTTCACTGCCAGGACTGCACCTTCACTCCAACTACCGGAAGGGGGTTCTGGGCTGGTCCTTGAACACTGGTTACATACACTACAACAGCTAGCAGGGCCTCTACAACAGTCGTATCTAGTCCGCAGTGGTTCCGCAGTTAGTTACTTCGAAGGTTAATGGTAGGTTCCGCGTTCTCTTTAAATCTTCTGCTCGCTTCTTCGCGCTAAATACGACAGATAACAAAGTCTTTCAGTTGCTTTTTTTTTGTCGAAAAAGTATCAACAGCTTATTCTAGCCTTATTCGGTTGCAGAGGCTGCACCCATGTCCTACGGAGAAGTTGCTTGAACGTTAGAATTGGGTAGATTTGTAATGATATTTTGCGATCGTCACGATTCACGACTGATGTGCTTACTCGTAACCGGCGCTCAGGAGTTGCTCCCTGGGCTCGGGTAGACACGTGTCTACCCCGTGGCTGGCCTATCCGGTGCCCAAGTCTTTGATTGCTTGCAAGATACGCTTCACGTGACCGACCTTGGTGACGCCGAGGTCCTTCAGGTCGCGCCGTGCCAGCGTCAGCAGTTCCTTACCGCGGATGTCGTTCTTGATGAAGCTATCCACGTACTCGGCGAGTTGCATCGCTTCCAGCCAGGTCACGACCTCTCCGACGCCCCAGTTGCTGACCGTCTCGCGGGAAGTTGAGGCCGCCTTCGCCACAGCTCCGGCAGCGGCCGGACCATGGCCATGACCGTGGCCGCTGCGGAACCGCAACCAGAACGGTTTCTGCTTCTTGCGGTGATCGATCTCCTCGTTCGGGGCCAGCACGTTCAGGTAGACCTTCGTTTCGCCGGTGTCCGAGGCCTCCTGCAGCGTGCACTTGTTCAGCTCCATCTCCATGTTTGCCAGCGACACGCTCAGCTTCGTTTCCAGATCCTCGCGCAGGATGAGGCTGTGGCTGCGTTCCCTCAGCAGCTCGCACGTATCTCCGTACAGCTGTCTCGCGCAGCGTACCTACGAATGTGACAAGGAGGTGATCACAAGCGATCCGTCTGATCCCCGCGCGTACCCTTGGCACCTACCAGTTCGGTGAGCTGTCGGCGCAGATTGGGCCCTTCGATGATTTTGCCACCGGGATGAATGGACTCCAGGGCGTCGGCCGTTTTCGAGGCCACGGCGTACAGGTTCGGTTGCAGCGAGGGATGCGAGATGATGAGGAACTTCACCCACTTCACCAGCGTGCTCACACACTCGATAAAGTTCAGCAGCAGGTAGGTTTCGCGCTCGGAGAACATGTCCTCCGACGGCGCCACGTGGTGCTCGGACGCGGTCGACGGCTGATCGCGGGCAATGCTGATGCTGTGCTGGCGCTGCTTCTCCTGCCAGCTCTTCAGCGACACCTCCAGGCTACGGTTGCGACACAGCATCTGGGTGCGGTTCTTGTGAATGATCCGTATCATACCGGGTGGCTGCAGCCACGCTTCGCCGTCGACCTGAATCGGCACGCATTCTTCGCCTGGCGGACGGAACGGAATCGGACATGTAGCGAGATGGCACACGAAAAGCCCACCAGCCCAACTTACCGAGTATGTTGATCTGCACACACTGGCACTGCGCTATTCGGTGGTGCTGGAGGTTGATGAGCCGCGAGGCGGCCATCTGCACGGACCCGAAGACCGCCACCACCTCCAGGATGCGATCGTCGAAGCTTTGCGCCAGGAAGCAGTCGTCCTCCTTCTTGCTGCCCCAGAAGTTGGTGCCGCCCATGAAGCTGGGGATGTTGAGCACCACGATGCCCTGCAGCGACGGCAGCGGGATGCGCTGGCCGTCGCACTCGAGCTGCACCTTCTGCTCCAGGTTCTTGTACGTCTTCTGGAGCCACTGCTTCGAGCCGAGCACCCCGTACCACATGTAGTTCTTGGCCCGCGATCGACACTTTTCCGGGTGCTCCTCGCGCTTGTTGTGGAAGTCGAGCGAAATCTTCGCATCGATCCCGATGCCGAAGTAGTTGTTCATCACCGCCTTCTCGTAGTACCCCTCGAGGAGCGTCTCGTCCGGGTCCATCAGCGGGCTGACGGCGGCACACAGCGTGTCGGCGTTCGCCAGCAAGCACTTGGAGATGAATCCCGTACCGCTGCTGACATCTGCAACCAGACACAGAGAGAGAGAGAGAGAGAGATTGTTAGGTCCCGGTTTCGGGCAACGAGCCGAGGGAGCACACATACTTGGCCAGGATGGGAGCCGCACTAGCGGATTGATGATCGGCAGCTTCTTCACCCGGTCCTCCTTCTCGTCCTTCTTCTTGTCGTCCTTGGACTCGGAGTCACGGTCCAGGTTGAACAGGCCCATGTTCGAGCTGAAGATGTTGCTCTTGGAGCTCTCGAGACCCTCCGGTTTGAACAGCAGGCTGCCGCTGCTGATGCGCCTCGAAGCGGCCGGCGAGCAGTTCAGGAAGCGGATGTGCTCGGAATCGAACCCGAGCAGGTTCGGGTTGTTGTTCGAGTGGCGCCGATTGATGTCGACCTCGCGGGCCGTCAGCAGGTTCGGGGTGTGCTCCGAGTGGCGCCGGATCTCTGGTACGCGTAGTGACCGCAGCTCATCGCTGATGGCCGGCGACGGCGGTTCCACCACCACATTGATCGTCGGTATCCCCGGCATCCGGATGCTCTTCTCGCTCCGATCGTCCTTGCCGTGCTCGTCCTCCTCCACCTTCTCGTCATCGTCGTCATCATCGTCCTCCCCGTCCGCTTCCTCGCCACGGTGCACGTCTTCGTCGCCCGTCGTCGCCCGCTGCTCGTCGATATCGCTCGACGACCGGTCACCGAGATCGTCATCCGGCAGACTGTCGGCCTCGTCCTCTGCGTTCGCCGCCGACACCAGCTTCTTGTACTCGAACCCGGACGAGCGCACCGTGTCCGTTTCCGAGACCGAAACGTCCGACGGTGAACCGTGCCCGGGCAGCAGGTGGCGGGCGAACGACTTGAGGTTCTCGTACTCGTTCTCGCCCACCGACAGCCGGTTGGTGAAGCCGGCGGCCACGGAGCGGCCCCGGTGCGCCCGTTTGAAGCTTTTGCGCGCGATATCGTTCCCTTCGACGAACTTGGCCAAGCTGCAGAAGCGCGGTTCCTTCACCTTCTGATCGTCGCACCGGTTGTCGATATCGAACACCCGGTTCTCGAATCCGCACTGGTCCAGCTCGGCGACGTCCTTTCGCGCCGGGGGCGGCTTACACTTGAAGCTGCGACGCCGCGTGTGATCGAGCGTGCAGAGTGTGGTCGTGTCCTCGGTGATCGTGTTGTCCTGCAGCGCGCCCAGCAAGTCCTGTCCCAGCACCGAGCTGATGTCGTCCATGAGACTCTCGCCGTGCAGGGCCTCCGTCGTGTCGCTGGTTTCGGGCGAATCGATATGGCTAAAACGATCGTTGTCTAGATCCTGCGGAAAACACGCACCGACAAAGGTGGAAGCAAATGTCAACATGAAGCTGTCAGGCCTGATCGAGTGGGGAGCCGATCAACGCCCCAATCACCTGTATAATATCACCGACGTGGATTTGGGAGTTGTTGTCTGATTGTCTGTCTAGTATCTCCGACGTAACGCTACATTCTTCGTTGCTTATTGCTGATAGAATATCACTGCCATCGCCGGGCACTTCGTCGGACGAGGAACGCTCCTGGAATGGATGATGGTAATCAAACACCACTGCTCAGTGGGGATTTTGTACGGGAAAGGCGGACATATTTGTTTTTAAGAAGAATCTATGGCCTTTTTGCAACGTCTGTTTCTGTTAATAAATAATCTGTTTTCGTTATTTTAAGGTATTTTAACGCCTTAAGTATGCAATCTGCATTACACCAAAGTAAATTAAAGCACCATCGTGAAGGGACATATCGAATTTCTGCTACAAATCGAATGCTTTGTAAGTGTAAAAAAGGATATGAAATGATCAAGGAGTTTTACCCACTCCGTTTGCGGGAATTTTGAAACAGGTAATTATTACCATCCAAAGTATCCAACCCATGTATTATTACTTAAACGTTGGAATACTTATTAATTTTTTTTCTTCATCCAAACTTAAATCAATATTATATACTTGGTTAAATACATGATCAATCGCGATATCGTCACTAATGTGTTTCTCCATGATAAAAAAATCTTTAATTTTATCTGGAAAACTAAGTTTATGGTTTTTTCGTTGCCTATAACCCAGTGACATAAAACTAATTTTAGGGTCACTGCTATGTATTGCCCGAATAAACGTGTCTTTTAAAGTATTCTCTCGAGAAGATTTTTTTGCGTAGTTTGCCCTATCTTGTCTAAAACATTTAAGCAGCGTTAACAATACAAAATACAACTCTATACAAACGTAACTTCTGAAACTGGTGAAAATGCGTATTAGATGCAATGGTACATTCGGTTGTTCGAACACAAGATAGAGATGTTATTTAGTTTATCTAAATAATAGAAAAGGCATAAGTCCAATATGTTTTGTATGGCCATTTCATAGACTACAAAAGACCAGGCGCCTCCTTATACTTCAGAAGGCGTTTTCTTAAAATATTCGTAGCGGATGAATCCGCAAGAATTTTCGGATTCGGATTTGTCATAGATAACTGATCGGTTTTAGGCTAATATAACTAAAACCCTCAGTTTTTAAAGTTGACTTATGACCGCCTTTTCCCCATAGTGAACTTCCTCGCCACTCGTACACTTACCGGCAGGTCCGTGTCGATGATGGTAATGTTTTCACTGAAGTAAATGTTTTCCGGCGGCTTCTCGAGGCTGGGAATGCAGATGGTTGGCACCTGCAGCATGTTGGAGGAGCACGGCTTCGAGGCCGACAGTGCCTCGGGGGCACTGGCCGCCGGACCCCCCTTGGCCACCGTGACCCGCTGCGGGTGGGTGCGGTAGTAGTTCCGCTCGTACACCTCGATCGGTTGAAACTGCAGGTAGCCCCCCCCGGCCCCGTCGGCCCGGAACGGATGATGGTCGCCCGTGGCCTGTAGCTGTTGCAGGTGTTGCTGCTGCTGCTGGTGGTGGTGCTGCTCGATGGTCTTCTTGAACGGCTTGAATCCGAGCCGCTCGAACGCGCTGTTCGGGTCGAGATCGAACTTGACGGTCTTCGTGTCGGACTCGAAGGAAAAGTCGTACGGCGCGGTGGTGGACTGCGAGTCGGACGTGGTCGTTGCCGAGGATCGCTGGTTCAGCGTATCATCCGCATCCTTGCCCTGCTGGTCCATAGCGTTCTCCGACTCGGCCTCCGTCGGCGGTTCCAGAATGGGCGGCTCGCCCCCCAACCGCAGTGGCTCCGTGTGGACGCTGTTCTCCTCCAGCTCCTCGATGCTCGAGATGCGGTAGGACTCGGGAACGCCGGAGCTGCGGCGACTGCCACCGTCGGCGAACTGCTTCGGAACGGGCAGATTCAGGGTGCTGAAGAAATGCTCATCCATCGAGTCGCGGCGCATGTCCGGCAGCGGCGAAATGCAGGTCAACCGCGACGTGGACACCGACGGTGAGATGGTGCCCGGCGGTGGCAACGTAGCCGGTGATGCGCTGGTCGAGTTCTCCGATGACGAGGCGGTGGCTGGAAGCGGAAGTCGTGGTCAGTCACTGACTTAAAGCGCAGACTCAAAGGACCTACCTCGCAGTGTGTTCATCGGAACGGACAAACGTTTCTGCGGTGCGTACGGCATGGACTTCTCGCTCAGCTCCAACACGTCGTGGATGGCTCGCTTGAGGCTGCTGGCCCGACACAGCACTGCCTCCTTCTCCGACCGGCGGTCTAGTCTACTGATGCGCTCTTTGGAATTCAGCTTATCCTTCTCGTTTTTCTCTATGGTTTTTCTGCAAACGAAGAGCGATCACGTCAACCCTGGACTTCCCATCGGACCGCGACACACTTACGTATCTATTGGTCTTTCTGAGGCACTTTTTTGAGCAATTTCTTTCAGTGTTCTAAATAATTCGTCGTCCCCGTGAAGACCAGCTTCCTCGTCCTTCAGTGTATCTAATAACATTCCTAACTTTTGTCTGCAAGAAACGAGTACGAGAAGAGCGCGTAATGGGACCTGCTGCTGTCAGGGGGTTCCAGGACTTACCTTAAAATATCACATTTGACGCTTAGTTGCTCCTCGTCGGAGCTAGTTTCCCTTACTCTACCGATAAAGTCATTGACCGTTTCGCACAGTATCCGCGTCGACTGTAGCATCATCTGGGTGTCTTCGTTGTAGACAATTGACTGCAGATGCCACAGGGCACTGTCCTCGTACTGCGACAGCAGCGGGTCCGGGTAGTGCGAGATGGACATCTTGGGGGTGCGCGTGCTGGCGATGCCGATGTCGCGCTCGAAAACCATAACGCTCCATCTGTGCCCAAGGTGCGCCGGGCGAAAGAGAAGAACGGAGGGACCCATCAACTCACTCGGCTCAGCCCATGGCATTATGCAAAATCACCACCCCCAGCCAGCCAGCGATCAATGATAAAACTTTGCCCCTTTCGCGCACTTTAACGCGGCGCCATTACACAATTAATTAAAAATTCCAACAATTCATCACTTCTTCGATCGCAGCCCGGCCCGGTGATTGAGTGTCGCGAGTTGAGTGGAATTTGAGGCACGTCACCGTCTTCATTAACCCGAGCCTCCCAGGGAGGAGTGTCCGCGTCAGTCACGGCGAAGCCTGTCTGAGGTTCCTGAGGCTATCGCATCAATACTGTGTCCCGTGTCCCGTGTACGTACCTGTCGAGCATTTTGGTGCTGGCCTTCTCGTAGCGTTCCAGCAGCTGCGGTAGGTGTGCGTCATCGTCGCAGGAACTTCCCCAGCCGAGCACTCGCGCCAGATCGTTTCCGGTCCCGAGGGGAAGCACCGCTATTTGGCATTGTTTCTGTTGATGTTGAGGTGGGGAACGAACAACGAAAAATGGTCTCTTCAGTTCTGTGGCCGCCTTCAAAGCTCCAACTGGATTAACCGAGGCACCCTCAGCAGCGAGACAGGGCGATTCCGGTTCCGGTTTTACGGCATTCTCAGGCAGCCGTAGGAATGTGCACATCGCGTACTTTGCGTACTTGGGCGGCTACCCTCGAATGTTTGTGCCACAGGCACACACGGTGGGTAGCGAATGTGTCGTTGTCTCAATTTTCGGAAGGAATTTAATTTGAGCATCTCTCGAAAATAATATGCCTTCGCGAGGCCTCAGATAACTTTTTCAAGTGCCTCCGGAGGCCGGCCGTAACGCTTTCTTATAAATTCATGAACCATCCGCTGTAAAGCTTTCCCTGCACCGTTACTGGTATGGGTCAGGACTGCCGAATGCTGAAATGGAACTGGCGGCGTGTGTAGTAAAATAGGCACCGCAAGATGCTACTCAATTAGTTGGCCGCCCGGAGCAGCTACTCGTGCCTAGCGAAAGTTCTCACTGCGTCCCGGCGACCCACGAAAGTTCCATAAATTAAATCACCATCAGGCGCGTGTCAAAAATTAAGACATTTCGTGTGCCGTGATTGTCCGACGGCCGACGACTTCTCGTTCGAGCGTCATCGATTTCAAAGTTTCCGCCAAGGAGACGATGACAGGGGAGAATTCCTGCCAGCTGCTCCGTCCGGAGACTGGAGAAGTTGGAGAAGTTTTTATCAAATGGACTGCTTCGTGGTCCCACCAAAGGTCAACCGAGCGGTGGATTGGACGTATTGTGAGCAATGTTAAATTGGCGTGACATTGACTTTCCGTGTCTCCCGGATTGTGCCCGGATGACAACGGTGCTTTCCGTGTTACATCATCCACCCAGGCAGTACGTAGATGTAATTCGACTGGTCGATAGCATAGCGCACCCTCCCATGATCCTTACTAGGAGCTAGCAACATCTGTTCTAAAAAACCGCACTCAAAATGTCGCTCCTGCCCAACAATGCTACCTAATGGGCAGAAGCTTCTGGTGTCCTTCGCGTCAAATCCCTACAAAACTCTCCCGCTGGAGCATCGGCCACTAAAGCCCAGCACGCCACGAAGCCTTCCGTTGGTTTCGTTTTGTCGGAGCTCAACCTCCTGGCTCCCTCATTAGATATTAATCCCCGGCGTGACAGTTTTGACAATTCTGTCACTGCGAGTGCGCGTGTATGACGCGGCCGTTTATTCGTTCCGATGCTACCAGGGCTTCCCAGAACTCATTTCCTGTGCACGGGCGAGCGAGCGAGCTCCTCTCATTCGACTGTGAAAATGGCGATTGGCGACCCGGGGAACTCGCCAAGCACAGGGGCACTTGTTTTCCGTGGCCTTCTCGACCCAGCCATATCCTGCGCGGGCCCCGAGGCCCGCACAATGTAACCCTAACGAACGGAAGTAATATCACGGACGGTTGCCACGCGTCAGGCAAATATTTATGAGACAGCCAGCCAGCTACGGCCCCTCGCGTTTGCGTTTTGCTTCGCAATTGGCGCTGGTCCGTAGGACCGCCGGTGTTATGGAAGCGCCACATCACTTCCCTTTCGCTACGGCTACTTCCAGATACAGCCGCGGCACCCGCTGCTAGGAGGAAAATACAAAACGTGCCATAAAATATTCGCTTCAATTATGAATTTGTGGTCCAGCCAGTCAGCCAACCACCAATCGGAGCACCGGAAGCCGTCCGACGGTTGGGTGTCATAATTTTTGCCCTTGACATTTCCATTCCTCGGTAACCGTTTGGTGCGGTCTGACGAAGACGCAACCATTCGGAACGCCCGGACCCCGGCGCCATTATGAATGCCGATTGACGGATCGAATCCTTTTCCATCAACCAAGATGCTCTGCAGCCCGAGGGACCCGCTCCTGGGGCCGAATGAACGTACTCTTCTGAACGCATCTTACCTGCATCTTCAGGTGGTCTATCTCGCTGAGGACCCAGCCGACCGACCCATCGCCGGAGCAGATCAGTATGCGGAAGGGATCGAAGTGCCGGAACAGCCGCAACCCGAGGCCGGGCCCGCTCGAGATGAGATCGAAGACCTGGGCCGGGTTGAGCAGTTGCTTGAAGCGGCGCAGAAACTTCACGCCCTGGTTGTCGCCGGACTTGGAGTTGACGAAGACGAGCAGCGGCGAGAAGCTGCCGTGCGGTTTGCACACGTCCCACGCCTCGTCCAGCCCGATCGAGTGGAGTGAGGTCGGCGGCACCATCGACACGCGGGCCGGCCCCAGGGGGCAGCAGGCGGGAGCGTTCGGGCGGCAGGCCGTGTGCACCGTGGACCGGCACCACAGGCAGCGCCAGTCCTGCAGCCGCAGCACGGAGCCGCACGTTTTGTCGCATACCATACACTTCGACGACACCGGCAGGTTACCTTCCATCCACTGGTGGGGCATCACGAGGTTCTACGGAGAGGGGGGCGGGGAACGTGTAGGTGTGGGGGGAGTATCGGGGCCACGAAACTGCCTACTTACGCCATCGCACTCCTCGATGATGTCCTTCCCGACGCTGGCCAGCGTGGTCCATTTGCAGTTGGAGATGGCCTTGGCGGCGCAGCGCTTGTGCACCTTACACTTGCACACCTCGCAGGACAACCCGTGGGACGTGACGCCGGACAGGGCTTCGCGGCAGACGTTGCAGTACGTGGGGCGCGCGTGGGACGTTGCGTACCTGCGTTTTAGTGAGGATGTGGGGCCGATTAGGACTCCGCCCGGCAGAACACGAACACCCGGAACCGTACCATACGTACCAGTGGTGGTGCCCGGAGAGGAAATCGTGCTGGTCCGGCGGTCCCGGCTCGAAGAACTCCCGGGCCGAGGCAGCTTTCAGGGCTTGCAGCCAGTCCTCCATCTCGCGGCGTGATTCAGCGCCCAGAACTAGCGACCGTGTCGGTGTAATTAGCTGTGAAGTGGATGTAAGAAAGTACGTGAGTTCTCCTCGTGACCGAGACAGACTAGTTGGAAAACAATCGACCCGATCATATCCTGTGTCATATGGTCCAAAAGATTACCAGTTCGGCTTCGGAACTAATGCTGGGTTGTTCCATAAGTTTTGCGCTTACAGAAAGCGCTGCTACTAGGCTACATTCTTTGTGTTATGTTGGTACACTCTTTACGTATGTAAAAGATCAAGTATCGTGCATTGATTGTTTTTTTTTATTTTTGGAAGCTATAAAAGCAAAGGAAATTGATGAACGAATTTTGAAACTGTGTAGTGACTCTTCGCGTTCAATTAGTACAATAGAAAGATGTGTTGCTGAAACTAGAAGTGGTTGTATAAGCCTTGAAGACGATCCACGTCAAGGCCGTCGAAAATGCAGGATGTCGTATTGGAAAATCGTTGAGTGAGTAAAAGACACCTGTAGTAAAAGCCCTAGGCATCCCATCACCGCATTGCATGAACATTGCAACATTGCAACATTGCAGGGTGCCGCAATAACTACCAATGGAACAAAAACACGTTTCGAAAGGATGAAGTGGATTTTGGTTGTCAACTCATCATTAAGAATGAGACTTGGGTCTATCACCATGATCCTGAATCAAAACAAGAGGCTAAGAAGTATACTTGGTTCTTATCCTTTTAGACCAGCTGAAGGAGAAAACTCATGAAAAATGAACCGGTTTGCAGAAGAAAAAAAATCCTTTGTCTTCAGGACATGAACTAAAGTTCGAATTGTTGGAGCATCCACCGTATGAAGCAGATTTCATCCTTGGCGACGTGACGTTTTGCATCAAATGTTGAAATAATAATATCTGTGGAGGCGCATTTTGCAGTCCTTCCTGAATCTCACTTCAGGGATGGAATTCATAAATTGGAATCTCGTTGGAATAAGTGTATTGCCCATACTGAATAGTAAAGTGTATTTCAAACTATAAAATTCAGCTTCTCTCATCGAACCGCAAAACTTTTTTAACAGCCTGGTATGTTGTTGTGATATTACAGAAACACGAAACGGCAGAAGATGCAACTCAATTAGCGGCCCCGAGTCTGCTCGGTCGGTTCAGGTCGAAAAGTACAGAGAATCCAGTCGGTTCGCTGGCCCCATTACACCGCAACATCTTATCTCAGCAGCCACTAACTTTCAATTAGCCACAGACTGAAACTGAAATCGAACACGAACTTTGCCTTCAGCGAGAGGGCCAAAGTATCAGTTCGGTCCTCCATTCAAGACCACTTTAGGTGATTTGTCTAATCATCTGCTGGCGCACTGGACAAGGCGGTAATCAATTGCAACACTGTGACCGTTTGAAGTCGCAGGTGGTGCAATCAAATCACGGAACCGAAGGCAGCCCACGACCATGCCGTCCTCTCTTACCTTTTCACGTACATCTCGGGACAAGAGGTAATGAATAAAAAAGGGTACATTTTGGTGTTCTTGTGCGCCCCGGAACAAGGTACGAACGGCCCAGAACATAGAAAACCGAGTTCCCGCGGTGGAAGTCGGTCGTGATTCGAAGGCCACTCGTTGGTCCACGGACTCCCCGCGCCCAATTAGCACGAGCAACTCAGTGTCAGGCGGTTTCGAAGGATCCTAGCTCTGTGTTTGGGATCTCTTAGGCGACGCCGTGCGTTGTGTAACAGCAGCTGGTGTTGCTTTCAACTGAATTAACGCAGGCAAAGTGGACACGGTTGGGCTTCGAACAAAACAGAACGAGAGAGCAACAACGGAAAACTTGGCCCCCGTCAGAACCGAGCAAACAAACACGCGCACGTAGACGTAGGCAGGATTCTGTGGTTTCACCACCAGAGCGGACGGACAGCCGAGCCAAGCCGAAGAGTGTTGGGTACCGCATCAACTTTTTGCAACTTCAACCTTCAAAGCACCAGCATCAACACCGAGGTCCCCTCCGGGGCGTCCGGGGTGTCGACCCCGATGGGCCCAGTGGAGTCAAAGTAAATAGCACTCCAACCCAAGAGTGCCGAGAACAGAAGGCTGAGGGCTCCATGCCAAGGTAAGGGGCATCGTATTGTTTCTTTTTCCTTCCACCCTCGTGCTTTGCGGCGTAGATAAACACTTTGCGGAGCAGAGTCAGCGCTCGTGGATTGCGAAGCTGTACAAAAGCCTGGAGAGCATCCTGAACCGGTCGCCCGCGCAACGGCAGCCCCACCGATGCTTGCATTCGTTTGCAAGACATGAATTCAAGCTGGAAGGTTTGAAAATATTTCATCAAGCTTCGGGTGCGCTGAGGGCCACATTCCGCCTTCGTACAACTCCGACGGCCAAGGTACCATCATGGCACGTGATGCAGGATATGGGTGCGCGAACTGCGAAATTAGTTTTTGATATTTGAACCCCTCCGCCAGAGTCAAAATAGGAACGCTTTCGACCACGCTTCGCTTAGAGCAGCGTTCTACATTGAAAACAAATTGTTAACAACACGAAATCCGATGCGCACGAAAACAATGGTTATACGCTTGGAATGTGCCGTCGATGTTACGGACCGTACGTGGTCCCGTTTCACTATTTATAGGCCTTTCTCTGCACTTCGGAGCCCGCGGCGAACTCCCTGGGCCCTCTGGGACCTGGGCCGAACAACTGGGACACGGATATGCGTGGCGCGTGTTCCATATTTGTTGGCGCTGTGTTTGCGGCGTTCGGTATTCGTTTCTCCCTTTTCGCGCCCTGCTCCGGTGGCTTTCAATCCTTTACGTGGACATAATGAACAAAACGTGCATCCACGTGCGGTGCACAAGAATCCTGCTCCCGTGCATTCAGTACGCCCCGCAGCCAGTTGGGGTCATAATAGTTGTGCGCCATTTTTACGGCAAACGAACAAGCGTACAGCATAATAAGTAGTCGGTAGGGAGCCGGAGCGGCCAATACATAAAAGTGTGTGGTATTTCCACAGTATTTCATGTCCGTAACCCTCTTGCATTGTACAAAACCTGCTGGAACTGGCAAGTGTTTCATTGTAATCGCATAAAAAAATCGTGCTGTATTCGAAATGTGACAAACAGGCGTTACCCGTTTTGTAGTTGCGAAATCAGAGGGCTGGCACATTACAGTTTCTGAATAATTTCAAGTTGAGTGCCTGCCATTTTAGAACATGAATCTTAGAAAATAATCTATCAGGATTTGAATCTTACAAATGAATCGATCAAGAACAAAGGAAACGACGAGTGGAGGACCGCTACCATCAATTCCGAGCGATACCGATGATGCTTTTTGAAAATTCGGAAATTTTCAAATCTTCAAATTTGTAGCTTGGAGCATTTGGCAAATCACACCCGAAATGTGCAAAAGAAGTCATTGAAAATTATCTTATCAGAATCAACTGTTGCAAAATGTTCGAATGTTCTGTTCAAGCGTGATGTACCATCTGTAACTCCGTCCACTCCGACTGCGAGCAGCTCCGGACTCCTACTTTATATAAATTCGACGGACTTGTTTTGTTTTTAAACTAAGCCATAAAAATCATGTCGAGATGTCGAATCATCAAGATATCTCCACGATCCTCCTTCTTTCAAATCGTTTGGCACCAACTTGGCTGCAACAAGCCTAATACTCAAATCGTCCACCAAAATGCTTTGTACCGGGTCCAATAGATTCATTGTTTAAGTTTTGCTTTGTCTATCCATTCATAAATTGATTCCCTTCGAATTCATTTAAAACATATTAGTTAATTACTTTTAAACACTTAACGAATGACCCTTTACAAATGAACTTAACTTAAATAACTTTACTCCCTTTACTCGGTTAGCATCCTACCATGAACAATGCATAAATGGGAGACCGAGTCGGTTCTCTCCCATCGGTTACGAATTCAGAAATTCAAATCGCTTGTTTGTCGAACAACTCCCAAACGGTAACACATAACAACGCGAGGCGTGTAGATCCTGGTGCCTGATAGAAGTTTGCCCTTTTTCGTTCACCTTTGAGGTGGGTAAGGTGGCCATAATGCTAAAAGTTTTCCCATACTATCCAATCGACGCGGTTTGTTTCTTTTTTTCCCACAGCATAAACTCAAACCCGTGCGGCATTAAGGGCACGATAAAAATGTCGTTAACACCATAGAGACATGATGATGGAAAAATATAATCTTTTTTCCCATCGTTTCTCGTTTCGGTTCCATTTACTCAACCTTGCCCCGGAATCCGGCCGACGCAGGAGGTGACCCCTTCTGCGATGGTGGTAAGGAATCCTGCGGAATGATGATCGAATCGAACACACAAAAGTAATGTCAAAATTCGCCCAATATTCGGGTGGAGGAGGCTGCTCTCGGGGTGTGTTGGCCAGAAACTTCTTGCCGGTGGCGGCTGGAAGAAGGGGCAAAAAAATAAAAGCGATGGCACGTGTGGCCCCCCACCATGGGCGCCATTTTCGGTCGTTCCGCTTCCTAGGGTCCCGAAACGGCGAACTTCGCCCTGAAGCCTCTGGTGGACGCGGAGCTAACCGGCAGCTCGGCAGACCTGGCGCTGGCACGTGATGAACTCTAGCGCGCAGGATGTTGGGACGTGCCAAATCGGGACCTTCGTGGCAAGAACGTAAGGATTTTATTGACTCTTTACGTCTTCTGCTTTGCTCTCTCTCTCGTTGTGCTTCGGTGCGTTCGGTGATGGAATTTGTGCCGCAAGTTAAAACAAACCGGCTAGAAACTGTTGGAGCTATTAAAGGAGTTTTTAGAGCATCCCGTCCCTGCCGGCCGCTTCCCAGTACTTCTGTTTTACGATTCCTCAATCATTACCTAGCGACGCACGGGGCAGCCTAATAAACAGTAAAACGGTAAAACGCGGGTGTTTAGGTGCAATTCGGGGCGGTGTTTCGCTCGGCCGAAGTCAAAGGAACTGGTTCTGGTGGCGTAAAATGCGAAACAATGTTCCGTAATGGCGTTTCACCTGTTTGGTCAATTCTGAGCGGCACAGTGCGTAGAAACGCATCTAAGCCGATACTTAATTACTGGCCACTGAAAATATGGCATGTACGAGTTTCAGCGACTGTTAGTTAAAAGTTGGCACATTAACAAAATAACAATTTAAATATTTAAACTGAATCAAATGCTTAACGTAGTTGAAATTAGCGTATGGCGATTCGTGTGTTTACACAACAATGCCAAAGGAGAAGGCCAACTTCTGCAGATCGTTTGTCCCAACCAATAGTGGTGTGTATGGTGTGCATTATTTTTAATTTTATTTTAATAAATTATTTTAATTTTTCATATGTTAGTCTAAGTTTAAGTTCTTTTTGGAAAAGTTTGAAGCGTTAACCAGGTACAGTTTTTGACAGTTACCAAACTACTTGCTGGATCGACTGGATACATTGATTTAACCTGGCTGCGATAAGCTGTAATTGTGACAGGGAAAAGGAAACCGTCGGTACTCACCTGGAAGCTGTGATTAGCATTTTTCGTGCTGCACTCGGCAAAGCATAGGTTTGAGAGGTCGATTTCATCGAAAAGCTCACTCTGGCGAAAGGCGAACCGAGAAGGAAAGACAAACAGCAAACAAACAGTAATCAGCGGCGAAGGATAAAGTTTTCGGAAACAGATTGCACTGTCAATTAACAACGAACTGCCGTCGGAGAGAGTAATGTTCAAAATTTGGGCAAGCCCTCTTGCCCGGGTGCCTTGCTGGTGCCGCTCAAAATTAGTCGCCACGTGCCACGCCACGAAGCCCTCGGCCCTGGCCACCGTCCCTAGGTTGTGCCATTTGGCACCCGGGACGATCCGCGTAGAAAGTCAACAAAACCGATTCGATACCGAAGAACGGGCGTAATAAATTTCTATAAATGAAAACCCCAGCAGCGCTCGTCCAGAAAACACATAAAATATCCATTTACGGTTTGTTAATTAGATTTGCTCGGCTCGAACGGCCCGTAAAAAACCGAGTTGCTCCAGTTGGCCTTCCTGACCGGAGGCACGCGCCGACTGGAGATGTATGGCCGTGGTTCAGATTTCGCCTGGACGGTGCTGCCCGAAAATCCTGAGCCCTGCTCAGGCCGTCTGCGGCACGACAATGATGATGGGGACCCTCGTGCGCCACTCGAGAGGGTTTGCATAGCGAAAAGGACCGGCCACGCGGTGACGGGCACCGAACTCAGATGGCTGGCTGGACAAAGTTGGCCGTAAAACACATAAAATCGGAGTCAGCAGCTGAAACAGCTGCAGATTGGCAACTCCCGAGCGCACACGGGTAAGGACGCCACCGAGCCGTAAGGACACACGAGCGCGCGCGCGCGAGAGAGAGAGACAGAGATAAGTTTTAATTAGCGATACTTATCCGATTGCCTTTTGAATGAATCATCTCGGCTTCTGCTTTATGTACGTCCTGAGCCCTCATCATACTTTCGGCGGTATGATTCTTTTCCCTCTCGCTGCGCTCGTCCTGCGAGGACTCTAATCCCTGTGCCAGTGAATAGCGAACAATGCCAATGCGGTACGTCGTTGGTTTAGGCTCACCGCCACTCCACGGCGCGGTAAGATGTTCGTCGACGTGGTCCTGACCTGGGGCCACCTGGATCAACCGGTAATGAACCGACCATTGCTTTTGGAGTGCTTCAAAGACAAATGCCATCCGCGACACGTTGGCTACATTATCGCCACTCGTTATGTAAATACTCTCTCTCTCGGCCCGTGCAATACTATCCGAGTCCGCCATTATTGGACCATTAGTTGGGGTTTATTAACTGCGTTCCGCGAAAAACTCGCAGCGAAACAAGATTCTTTTCAGATTAGCCAATTTCGCGAATCCATTTAGCGTTTCTTTGATCTTTGGCGATGGCCACGGTTTGGTGGTCGTTTCGATTTCCCCATAATGGTTTGTTGGTTCAACGTAACCAACGCTCGGTGACCAGCCTTTCGTGAAAATTTGAATCCTTTGCTCCGCAGCGCTGTGAATCGGTTATTCGATGTTGTTTGAAATTACTATTCACGACCATATATTTAATATTTTAGCATAAAATGCTGCCGATGAAAACAAATGCAGTGCAGTCGGACTAGCTTTGAAAATAACACAGTTTTAACTGGTATAAGATTCTATTATTTTTATATAAAACGCAAATACGTTTGAGCACAGTTATAATCCTCCGATTCAATTTGCTCCTCAACTAATCGTTTTAAAGAAAACATATTGTAATTGTGAACCCTCTAGAAGTTGTTTGCTAGACAGAAGAACACTTGATTTTTAAGACCTCTCTTCTGGCGAATTTAGCGACAACGACAACAAATCAAAACTCCAGATTTATGCGGCCATTATCCTTCTGTTTGATTTAGCGTTGTCCACAAAAATCTCTCCAAAGCTAGTAGTTTCATAACTCGAATAGTGCAATTCTTGATAATACAAGTTCGAATTGATGTTTCGATCATACAACAGAAGCTCCAACAGAGTGGATGATCCCATGACAATCCACCATCCATCCATGTGAGATGCTTGCTGGGTAAGAGATGTTGTCTTCCTAACGCTGCATAATGTGATCTGCTCAGATTTCAACTTGCTCTCACTCTCGACGTTGAAGGAATATTGTAAGACTTTCTCAAAAGGCCGTACACTACATTCATCGTCGAACCGACGAGAGTGACCTATCGATTCGTCTTGCGGATTCTACTTTAAAACAGTTTCAACTGAAAACAACTTGTGTCCGAAACGTTCGACGGAATGCCGCAAAACGGAGTTTGCAGAAGTAGCAATCAAGTTTTACTACCAACCCTTTACGCTGTGGCTCACCAAAAGTTCCTTTGGCAGCCAATTTAAAGGGCTGACCCAGCATGACCCAGTACGTATCGGGAAAAACGGTTCTGAGATGTGCTTCTGAACCGAAGTCAACGACTGCAGAGGCAGAATGAAAGGTAAATGTAAGAAGCAAAAAAACACGTTAAAAGCTTACGACGCGGTCTTAGCAGAAGTTTAAAGAGGTCCCCTTTTTTGATGGGCATTCTTTGGTTGCTTTCGCGCTTGCTGTGACCGTGAAGGACTAAAGCCATTGCGACCCAAAACGAGACAAAGAGAGCGTCAGCTACAGCAGTCCATGTCATGAAAATGAGCTTTCATTAGAGCTTATTATTTTTTGTCTCACCATTACGGTTCTTGTGTCGGTTGGTCCAGTTGTTACCGCTTAATCATTGCAGCAGAGGAATCCTTGAACCACTCTGCCAGTACTTCAAGAACTTCTCAACGCTCTGCCAGGTACAACTTTCCTTTAAAGCGATCAGTTTTATTGATAAAGCCTGGGTCCATGCCTGGATAATATTCATTCACGTATTCACAAACAAGATTGCAATCTCGTGGAACAAAGAGTCACGATGCGCAATATCCAAGGCAACGTAATAGAATACAAAGCATAAACCACTCTAATCCTGTCTTCCCGTCTCTTACATATTAAATTGTGTTCTGCCGTTTCCGGTTTGCTGACAACGACATGTGATTTTGACAGTTACATATTGCCACTGGAGCAGGTTCGCAGACGCATTGTTCTACAAATCCCAAGTCAACGCAGACCGTTCTCAACCAATGACAAGTGGACTAATCTCCGGTTCTTGCGTTCGGCACTCGGCAGAAAAAATCTGGGCAATTCGATTGAATAAGCAACACGTGGTTGAGCTGACGCAAGGCGTTGCGTGATTGAAACCTGTTTTCCATCGCCTTAAGCTTAGCAAGTAAGAGCTTAAATGGCGTTAATCCAAACGAGTGTTCATACAATTTAGGTGACGAATTCGAAGCTTTTGCCATGTGGAAAGCTACCCCATACCTATATACCAGGATTCTGGAAAGCTACCCTATATACCTGTTACGGGCAGTTGAAACTCCAATCCTGGGTTCCAGCCACTTGTCTGTGCGTATCATTTCCCAGCGCAATGAATTATACATGAAACGGCGCCATCGACACGGAAAACTAATTAAATTATTCGTGACGTACGGGCAGTCCACGGGCCTCTGGCTCATAGGTATGCCACGACCGGAATCTTCCGAAATACGCTCGGATTTTCGCTTCATTACCAATTTATATAAATACAATAATAACTCCATACTGAAATCCATACTTGTGGAGACCAATTTTTTTTTGTACGAAGGTCACTATTTATATTTCGGGAATTGGCAACACTGATGTCATGTGAGTCCCTCTGATGGTTCCATCGTAAAGTTTGACATTTTTGACGACATACGTACTCAGAACATTTTGTCATACGGACGCTATTTGTTTATTTTATATTTAGTTGAAAGTTTCGTCTCGGCAAAAAAATGGAACTGAATCGTGAACATTTTCGAGCGATGATTTTTTACGACTTTCGACGTGGATTATTACAACAAGAGTGCGTCAATCAACTTAATTTGACTTTTGGCGATGAAGCTCCATCAAAAACCACTGTGTATCGCTGGTATAGTGAATTCAATCGTGGTCGTAGTTCGCTGTCCGACGAGTTTCGTGAAGGTCGTCCAAAATCGACTGTAGTGCCAGAAAACATCGATGCTGTGCACGAAATGATTAAGCAAGATCGTCATGTAACCTATTGTGAGATTGAGGCATCCCTAAGCATTAGTTCCACCAGCATATATGCGATTTTACATGAACACTTAGCTGTGCGAAAATTATGTTCACGTTGGATCCCACATAATTTGACAATCGCTCAAAAAAAGGCTCGTGTCGATTGGTGCAAAGAAATGCTTCAGAAATACAATCGCGGTGCTTCAAAAAACGTTTATAAAATCGTGACAGGTGACGAATCATGGATATATTCGTATGAGCCCGAAAATAAGCAGCAGTCGACTGTATGGGTGTTCCAAGATGAACCAAATCCAACAAAAGTTGTTCGCACACGAAGCACTTCAAAGAAAATGGTGGCCTGTTTCTTCGGAAAAACTGGTCATATTGCAACAGTGTCTCTAGAGGATCGTAGAACAGTAAATTCTGAGTGGTACACAACCATCTGTTTGCCAGAAATCTTCGGTGAAATAAGGAAAACAAACAAGAGACGTCGGATTGTTCTTCATCATGACAATGCCAGCTCTCACACATCGGCTCAAACAAGAGACTATTTGAGCACTCAAAACATCGAATTGATGGGTCATCCGCCGTACAGCCCTGATTTGGCACCCAATGATTTCTTTTTGTTCCCATCCGTGAAGAATAAACTGCGTGGTCAACGATTTTCATCGCCCGAAGAAGCTCTTGGAGCGTTCAAAAATCATGTTTTGGAGATACCTCATTCGGAATGGAATAAATGCTTTGAAAATTGGTTTAAGCGCATGCAAAAGTGTATCGATCATCGTGGCGAGTACTTTGAAAAACAATAAAAATATATTCGCAGCTTCACTATTTGTTTTTGTTCCTATTCCCGAAATATAAATAGTGACCCTCGTACCACAATATCGTGATTACGGTAATGCCACCGCGATCCACCACCACTCGACCGTGCGGATGACAGCGGCATGGGCCTCACGGTTCACATCCGAGATTGGGTTCGGTTTGCTTTTCGCGAAAATGAAATCAAAGAAATACGCAGCACGCCAAGCCGAGACGAAGGCCGCTACTAGACGGCGGCTGCTGATTGCGTCAGAGCATTGGCACGGTTCGGTAGCTGCCGCCGTCGCCATCATGAAGCATGAAAGTGGCAACGGAAACGCCAGCCACACACCTTACACCTTACAGGACGAAGCAGCAAGCGGACACTCGTCCCGTGTAATTCGATTTTCGACGATACTGCCACGAGCATCGGCCTTCGCGTGTCTATTTTTTGCTCTTTTCATCGTCATCAAAAGTTTCCAACTGCGGGAGAGACATTTTACTTTCATTTTAATATTCTGTTGCCGCTTAATACGCGATGTTACAATGCGCCACGGGAGCGTCCCGCATGGATCGATTGCCATCGGGCCGTTGCGAAGCCATTTTGATTGTTTTTTCGCCCTCCCCGATGAAGACTCGCCCTCATTGCCCCTTCCCGGCTGAAACGCAATCCATTTGCCGGATTGTGTCTCATTGAAGGGACGAGCAAAATGCGCACCGGAGTTCTTCGTTAATGCCTTCACGGATCCAGCCTAACATGGGCCGCCTCATCACACACTCGGCGTCTGTCGGCAAAACATAAACCGACAAACGGAACTTTCCGTAATCTGCAACTCAAAGCCATCGGTGGGGGAAGCAACTTTCGGAACCGAAAGAAGGCCCCGAGTAGGGGCTAGTGCCTGTGAGCCATCGCATTAATCTTCGAGAAATTGCACGAAAGTTGAGCGTCAGCTACCTGAACCGCTCGATAGGTTCTCGGAAGCGGTTTGGCGAAGTTTGAGATTAATGATGTAAAGCCTCGTAAGGTGGCTCGGCCGATAGGTTCCCCGGCGTTCGTGAACGGCATTTTTATTCGGTGCTTCGCAAACAGAACACCGCCAAGCAGGGGCATTAAGGCCAACAAATTGCGCCCGAGCTCGAGCATTGCCCGCCGGCATGCAAACTTCGAATCTTCGGGCCAGTAATAGGACTTCTTTTCCTGAGTTATGCAAACAATAAGTAGCAACTATAACAATAAGTGTGCAAACTATGGCCGAAAGTTGTGAAATATCCTGCCAACGGACAGGATCCTGGCTCCTACTGTCCCCGGTTCGTTCGTCCTTCGTCAGCACTAATGGCCGGGTGGCGAAAAGTAAACTTTCATTCCGCTTCATTCAGCGCACAAATCAGTTTCCAGTAGCCAGCAGATGTTTGTCCAACGCAGTGCTCCAATTGTCACACTTGCCAAGGCAAGGCGACCCTTGGCAGTCGGAAAGCGCACGTGAAGCGGGCGACGATGGGCCCGACCTAGTTTTACGCCTGATTGCTGTCAGCTTCGCCTGGTGGGCTTTCCCACGAAAGAAAAGCCTCCTGCGGCTCGAAACGGACAGGGCGACACGGTGAACGGCTTGCGAAGTTACTCAAATGCACCCGCAACGCCCAACTCAGGGACAGGGCCGTGTGGAAATGGGTGAAAAATAATCCTCGCTAGAGCCAAACGCCCGAAGCGTGCAGTACTTTTCAGTGAAAATATTATTCAATTGAAGAGACAATTAAATGAAACTCTTTCAAGCGAGTGAGCTTTCGGCCACGCGTTGCTAAATTTGGCCAGGATTTTTCGCAACGGATCTTGGCAAATAGTGCTTCCATAAAACGATTACTTAACAAGCTTCCGCTTTACGGAAAAGGGAAAGCTGTTTGAAATACAATAAAAAAAACCAGAAAGAAGTTGTTAGAGAACTGCACAAAACATCCTTCCGATAATTTATGACAGCAACAGTCATCTACAACTATCTGCACATCATCTATGAAAGAATTACTCAACAATGTTTAAAAGAAAAAATCATCGAGTTCTTTTAATTTTGTTTTTCAGTAATAATACCTTTATTCTTGCGATCAGCTTTAATTTTCCGATAGTTCGTACTTCATCCACAAGTACTGCGTAATCCATAAGCATAAGCATTCCCTATCTAGCAGCAAGTCATCTAGCTCGAAACAGAATTGATCAAACAAAAATCGGTCCACAAACCAACAGTAATGGTTCCCCCCGCCGCCCCAGGGCAGCCTCCAGAGAACTAGCTCGTCGCATGGAAATAAAAACATGTTTTCGAAATTCCTCCCGAAACCAAATACGGGCACCACCGCCGGGCGTACCGCAGGCATTGCTCACCCCAAAATCAGTCTTCCGCTGGCTGCGCAATTAGAACGAAGCTCGGCCAACATTCTCCCGCCCCGGGGGGAGGGGAGCAGTGGGATTCCAGATCGTCCGGTGCCGCCATTTAGCATAGCGCCCTGCCCTGCCGTCCCCTGATACGCACGTCCTCGTCTTGGCCAAGCAACAAACAACACCCGAACGGCGCTTGACGTCATAAATGTGTGGCATTCTTCTCGCGCTGACGATGGTCACGTCCACCGTCTGAGAACCCCGGCGACGGTAAAACTTTCTTCACCGGCCACCGGTCGCCGCCAGCCACGACGCAGTGAAGTAAAAACGTAAATCCTTGCGACACGCGGGCGTTGCCTCAAAGGGGCGATTTGCGAGCCATTCGCTGGTTGCGGTGGGAAAGAGGATTTCCTAGCTCCGAAAACCCACTACCGGGGACGGAGGGCAACGCCGAAGCCGTTGGCCGTAAGCCGTGGTGATGTCATTGGCCCAGCTCCGGTGACGCCCGACAACGCCGCCTTTAATATTTTTACCAAGAACTCTATCGGCTTTATTAAATATTTATCGTTCCTTCAAACTGAGCTTCCCGCGCAACGGTCGGTTAATGCTGGAGATTTAGGATTAAGGTGGTTCTTTTTCGCTCCCGCTGACGGTTCGCCCATCCAAAAGGCTTCGCTGGAAGGGCTTCGGTTGGGAGCAGGAAGTAAAGAAGCTTGCGAATCCTTCAATAGGTACTCCGATGCCCAATTACGATTTGTTTGGTCACAAACCAAAGAGTGGCAAGGATTTCAGGAGACGTTTTGTACAATGTCCAATGCGTTGCGATCCAATCACCGTAACGAGTGAACAAACTGAGGTGAGGTAAAGAATCTGGTGCAAAACCTTATAGAGACTAAACACAGACAATTGTCCAGTAACAGTTAGCGACTAAAATCAAATTTCTTTAGGTCCAAAAGCACTCGATATCGTTTTCGTTATTTACCTGTTATTGACGATTATTTAGCCCACAATTTGCCATCATGACTTGCCACCAACTAAATCGTTGCTATTTACCAAACTCAACTGATTGCCCCATGGACGATGGAGAAAGTACAACCCGAAACGAAGAAGTTGCAGAAGAATACCAAAATAGCAAAGCAACAATATTTGACATATTGTAGTTTGAAATTTATGTTGAAATTTTCACTTCTTTTAAATTTTAATGTCATGTCATGTCATGTGAACAACCGCAGCTCTGATACCGGTCGAAAAGTTCACGCCAGATAATGAAATGTAGGTTTGGTTGTTCTTGCTGGAGCCCAACCATCGCACGCCGCATTATGATCTTATTCGGCTTTTTTCTCGTTAATTCCCGGACGCTTCCTCGAGTGACCGAAAACCTTATATCCTTTTTTTCCTGAACCGCTCCTGATAGGCTTCCGGTCGGCCGTTAGCCATGCTCCACGTGCCAAGTGCTCCCTCTCCGCGTGTTTAAGGCGCATTTTCATCAAAACGCACGAGACGAAGGACCAATAACGAACCTTGCCAATCCACCTTGGTTGGCCGCCGTGTGTTTGTTACGCTTTTTTATCCCCAGTTCGGCAATCGTACCCTTAATGTTGCGCTATCCCTCCCCAGAGAGTAACCGAAAGGTCGAGCGAGCCGAGGGTCCTGCGGCCCCCAAAGTTTAATGCCCGATCAGTAGCGCGTTGCGGAGAGTATGGTGAATCCCTCAAAATGGGATACGGCGCTACCAGCATGAACCGGTGGGACGATGGATAATAGAATTCGTTTCGCACGTTGCCCCGGTTCCCCACATGGCCCATTATGCTGGGCAGGACTTCGTAAGCAGTGCATTTTACAGACGGACGGTAACGAAACAGCTCGCTTGTTGATCGTCAATGGAAGAGAAAGAAAGCGATTTATAAATCCCTCCACTCCACATTGATTGAACTATTTGTGACGAGATGTAAATGGTCGAAGCTTAGTACACGCGGAGGACCCTGGCTCCTTGCGAACAACAGCCCATTCGCCCATTCTCCGAAAATGGCCAAAAACGCTTTCTCTTTCATTGGTGAAAGTTAATTTAAAGCAAACACTCGACCGTTTACGCTACGTGCCCTTTGGCAATGACACATCGTACGGCAGCCGAACAGCTTCGACTGGAAGTCAAGAAAAAGCGTTTTACAGCATGTTTTGCGTACTTTGACACACAGCAAAAGACTGGGCAGATGCGAGACACATAAGTCAATCATTCGTGCGGCTGGCATTGAACATTGTCATCTTTTGGCCAATTTCAAGAGTAGCCACATTTGGATTGGGATTAAACAGCTCGTAACAACCTGCTTCCTGTGTTGAGCGACTGCAGTGTTTCCAAAGACTTACTGAGAAGAAAGCTGTTACTGTTTATTTTTGTATTTATTAATTTATTTTAATTCGTTCAGTCAACGACTTGGGCATTTAATATAGGAAAGGACTAACGGTAGAGCAAACACAACAACCGAAACATGGAACAAAAAATGAGTGTAGGAGAAGAATAAACACCTAGAGTGCTGCTCAACAGACATATTTATGTTAAGTAAACTATTCCACGTTAAAGATTCTATTGTGTGGACACTCAACTCGGAGAAGGTCCATGAAAATGTAGTTTGTGTTCATTATATTAAAGCTGTTGGTTTTAAGGCGTAAGAAACCAACACCCCAACGAATTGATAAAAGTATAGTAAGCATCTCAACTACAAACCCTCGTCTGTTCGTCAAAAACATCCAACATTCACATGTAAGCAAGACCAACATGAAAACGAGGCTGGAATTTTACTATTGGAATACCTTGAAACCTGGTAATACCTTTATACTGGTAAAAAGTGCTCTGGACTAATGAGCCGGTAGTAAGATTCGATTACACTTATGATCGAATGTACGTTTGAGGCAGAAAAGGTAAAGGTATCCTATCAGTGTGCAAAAGCAACAATGAAGGAAAATGACAAAGGTATCATGGTCTGGGTATGCATTTCTGCACTTAAGCCTGGGAAGTTAGTGAGACTTCAAGTTCGTGTGGAAGTTCGTGTTCGTGGAAGTTCAAGTAGGGTTTAACAAATTTGTGGATTCAATAATGTCAACGTCAATTACATACGTTAGTTCCGCGACTTATTGACCGATGTAATAAAATAAACACCAAAAAGCATTAGCTCATCCTCGTACTAACGGCGTGCGATCTCTAATCATAATGTGCAAAATGCAAATTCTGTCCAATTTTCCCGGCGCTTCTTCCACTTAGCTCAGCCTGGTGACCAAAACGAAGGGTTGCAGCGTACTCTTATTAGCCAAGGACCCAAGGCTAACACGAGACAGAAAGCAAAAGACAGAAAAGCTTACTAATGTGTTACACCTTCATAAACAACACTTTCTAATTTGTATTAACAACACTCCGCCGTTCGCCTGCGGCAAATTCCCTTTCCGAAACCCTTTCGACATAAACACTGCAGCGCAATGGCCACGGTGGGCTACAAATTAGAAACTGTGGCCCCGTCTGTGATCTCGCAGACAGCTGCCTGCCATGGCCGCCCGGAGCAAAACGGATGCTGAAGAAACACACGTGGAACGGAAGCAAAAATTACTTGCCGGCGCCGCAACAATTATCGCCGCAAGCCGCAGAGAGACAGACAACACACGCAGCCAGCTTAGCCGCCTCGGAGCATATGTTCGCCCGCAGCCGGGCAGAGATGGGCAAAAATTAATAACAACACCAAAAGTTTGCTTCTCCCGCCGGCGACGCTTTTCATTTGCGAGCTTAAAAGCAGTCCGCAGTTCCTTGAACGCTCTTGTAGCGAAGACGTCACGCGGTCCGTGAGGGACCAGTTTCACCTGCCACAGATATGCGGCTGCCGGCGAGGAGGTTGTGTAATTCGTTTCCGACTATCAACCGAAAAATGTTTAAATCGTTACTTCCAACAATCTACACTGATCTCGGTAAGCGAATGTTTTTTACGTTGAGACGACGATCTGACTCAGAATCGATGCACGGTTGTTTCTCACCGGACCTCATGGCCTAGTCGTACGTGTAACGTGTATTTTTCGTCACTTCTTGACTTTAATATGCCCCTCGATCAGTGTCGCGATGTTTGTGAAGGAAATATTCTTTTGCTGGCCAAGGAATTTTGGGACAAACGAGCTTTTCTTCCGACGGATCGGTCCGGCACCAGAAAAACAAACACAGTGGCAAGCAAGCAAGCAAGAAGGATATGGGAAAAATGCCCGGACGGGCCAGCTGGCCCCCGCGGGGGGAAATATTCCAAGGACCACGACGATATGGGGGTGTTACACGACGTAACGTTGCCAGCATTTCCCTTTTTGTGCCGCAAGGTACAAAGTTTCTCTGCGCACCGCGGAGCGTACTTCCGGCGAGAACTCACAAGGCCATTGGCAACGTGAAAATTCGCAAAGCTACGGGACAAAACATGAATAATTAAGGTAACAATCACACCCGGATGGCATCATTTTTCGCTGGGTCCGGGCTCGGGCTCAGCCGGGATAAAATTGGGTCGCATTGTTTCAACGCCATACGCAGCGTTAAAACCGTTACCGAACCGCGCTGTCGCAGAATTCCCAGAAGTCTGGAAAGGTTTTTCGGAGGTGAATTTGAAGGTAAAAATATAAGCGACGGATAACGAACGAACGATTCGTTAATCGCAGCATATCAAACGCCAACCCCGTGCGCAACCGCAATTTCGGTAGGGGGAAGTGAAATGTGTTGCTGGCGGCGTTAATTACTCGCGCTAAGACTTTGTAATTACACTCCACAGTGAACTCTTGGGGTGTATATTATTTTAAAAACATTACTTGGACGCGATGAACAGTCCCTCAATTTCATCGAGCGTGACGATGCGACAACCGAGCGGCTCCGAAATGCTTTTGCTTGGTGCCAGGGAACCCGGCGACATCCTGTGTGTAACCGGAAATTACGCTCAACAGTTTTGGGGCCGAGTTCAGAAACTCGATAGGGCGCACCGGGGCATCGTTTACATTGTTTCACCTGCCTTTTTTCCCGCCCGGTACGCCTCGGGTGTATCACTGTAAACGTAATTTCCTGCCAGCCAAATATTTGTCATCACTTTCTGCGCCACGCACTACAAACAGGATGATGCGATGCTCGTTCGATCCCCTTTAGCCGCTTCGCTTCGATTCGTGTATGCTTTATCCGTGTAAGTTTTCTTTTCATTATCTTAAAAAGATTATTGTATTTAGCGTTTATCGAAGGTAAAAGAGATCAAATGCTTTTTTACGTTTGATTTTGCTATCTTATTCAAAATTTTCACATTTTCTCAATCATTTGTTCAAATGCCATTGGTCAGGGTTTACATAATTTGTTTACTTCTCTGGGCTTCTAATTTCAGCAACAATTCAATGGGTCGTTGGCCGTTTAAAATTATTTTCTCCTCAATTTCTCGCAAACACGATTGAAAATGTTATTTTCAATTAATTTCAAAAGGAGTCGATTTTGTTCAAATAATCTAACGATTTAAATGTTTCTTTTGGCAATAAAAATCGATAGCGAATATTTACGAGACATCATGAACATATTAGATCAGAACTGCACAAATGTGATACTGAAATGTAAATAATGTTGTTTGCGAAGTAATTAAAATAAACAAAATCATTTTACAGTTACATTGATGTATTTAGATGCCTTCTGATGCCTGTTGCCTTCAATACTACAATCAACAACACAATTTATGACTTCATTTTGTGGATGAACATTGACCCGAAGCATTACTTAATCTGGTAACGTTTCTGATTGTAGAAAATTGCAACAAGGAACAAATGGAGTTTTACTTAATATTAGGAAAAATATCAATGTGTAGTTGTGCATAATGCTTGCGTAAACAACTTAGTCGGGTATGCATTAAAACAATTGAAGGTAATTAAATTAACATAATATAAAGCACTACACAATCGCAACAAGATGTTTGCCACAGAAGCGTTCACCTGTCAAGACTTCATTAGGCTCCTTACACTTTACTTTCCCAAGCAAGTTGGAGCAGCGACGTTCCTTCGCTCCGTCATAACGAAGTATTAAATTCAATTTCGCATCGACGGACTCGAGACCTGCGCGACGACCGACGGTGTGCATCTGACGAACTGCAACTTCAGAGGCGACGACTTCCTGACATTACCATTCACAGGCAAGCAATCTAATTTTTGGTTCGGTGACGCTTCCGGCACGTGGTGCACCCTTTGCCGTGCGTACACAGCGCCCTCTATCGAGGATCGCAAAAATCGACAACCGATAATGGTAATGGAAACAGGCATTTATGGAAATGAGCACGCTCCGTTGCGTCGGAGCGCAGAACGGTGCGCCCCGAAGGACCTACGGGACATCCGGTCAACAAAGCTCCCAAAACACGAGCGCCAGCGCCTTGCGCTGTCCCACTCACGGCGACGGATGCTGTTCTACGGGCACTTCGGGCAGAGCTCTTGAGAGACCGAAAATGGTGATAGGCTCGTCCACTTACCATTAACGGCGCCTCGGGCCGGTTTTTTTCGACGCCGACGACGACGACGACGACGACGACGACGACGACGACGACGACGACGATGTTCTTTCAGCACTAATTTACCGTCGAAAACGGTATAACCTTTCCGTTGCGTAGAACGATGGCTACAAATTGCTCGAATGAGGGAGGACACCGTAACGTTCCGGGCGTGCTTTCGTTCGATAACTTTCCACAAACGTAGACATTCTCCCGACTCCAGAGAGATTGTTTTTTTAATTTCTGCTCACTCACCTAGTGGTAGGTAAACAGGACGGCACATTCTATGTGTGATCACATAAAAAGGACGCGCCATCCCATCTGTCCTGCCCGGGCCATGGTACAAGCGAAGGATCAAGGAGTTATTCTTGTATCAGGAAAATGTAATCAAGAATCATCACCGACACCACGCAGGGCCCCGTCCGGAGCTCCGGAAACTATCTCGGTAAGGCTATTTCGGGACATCCTGGGTGCCCTGGGTGGCTTCTGGAAGCCGCAGCCGCAACGGAACGGCCCCATCTCGTATCTCGGCCGAGCCATTCCGATTATGGGCTCATAAGAATATACATGAAACTACAGCGCATCCGACGACGGCACGGTGGCAGCCGTGTGCCGCATGATGACGCAAGAGTGACACTTCCAGGACGGCCCATAAGTTTTACCATTCCAAGGTACCCTCGCTGCCTTGGTGCGCGCACCTCATTCGTGGTCGTGGAGCAACGGCACTCTGGTCCAGTACCCGTCAGATCGAGCACCAAGATGGCAACGACACGTGGTCCACGTCGTCGGCAAAGTTAGTAGCCACCAAACACCTCGAACCTGACGGTCTCCGGATGTGGCCGAGAGCTTTTTTCCATAAATTACACGCCTTCCATTAGCTCGCGGCACTCGGCATCTCGGATCGATCGGACCAACGTCGGTCAGCAGCGGCCAGCCGGCTCTGAACTGGATCATCTTTCAAGGTGTCGAAACTAAACTAATAAAGTTCCCCGTTCGGGGAACACCTGTGCCACCGTGAGCGTTCCGTGCGAGCGTTGTGAATTTTTCAACAGCTCGCGACGTCATTTTGAAAACCAACACGTGGCGGCAAGGGTGGCAGAAATGGGATTTGAGATTGGGTGGTTTCGGTTTCTGTTCCCCGGGCTCAATGGGATTTTTCCGCAAAAACTCGCGAGCCCGTGTCGTGCGCAGAAAAAGTCGATCAAGCGAATATCGATCGAAGCGAGAATCTGCAAAGCCGGAGAACTCTCGAAAGGCTGCCCCGGGGGTTGTATTAGACGAGACGAGTGCCACACGGAAAACCGCGGCCGTGCACGGCACATTCGAAACCGTAAAACCCGGACGCCAGGACCATGGGCACGGACGTCCTTTGAAGATATTCGCGGGGCCCTCGTTTGCTAAACATCCGAAACAACCGAACTTTGCGCAAATGGCAGGCAAAGGCAGCCACCCAGAAGAGCCCAGACATTTGAAGTTCGACGCCAGTTCCGGCGGAAAGAAATTCCATTCGTTGTCAATTACGAGTCGGATCAAAGCGATCAGAACTCGGCGACGGACTCCAGTGTGCGCAAGGGTGCGTCCTGTGCTCCAGGGGCACCCCTACTTCACAAGCCAGCCTCTCAACGAAATGGCAGACTTCATTTGAAAGGAATTGTCGGGCGCCCACATGCTCGCTGAAAACACTCACACAAATCAATCGTAATGTAATTGTGAAAAATAAACCCATAACGCAATGGAATCTCTCACTGGCAGGATATAATCCCACGACCCACACACATATGGTGCCCTTCTTGACAATGGCCTAGCTGCCGCCGATGTCGAGCGTTAGCTCGAGATGTACCTGCCTTTCAGCATTTCTTGTAAAAACAAGATTACAATCGCTTCGAGCACCGTCAAGGGCCACCCTCGGGGATGATCGATCGTCCTGCTGCCTGGGCAGGCTTTCCTCGGCCACGGGCCACGGGCCCCGGAACCTAGCTCGAACTAGTCGACCCAAAGTGTAGGAACTCCCTCCAGTGCCAGTGGACATTTGCGACGCCTATATCTATCATCGTAAAACAACTCCACCCGGTTATCGAACGGCAATATCGTTAAGAGCCCCGTCCGTTACGAAGATGAAACGCCGATTGAGCCGCACCATAAATCAAACCCTAAATCGGGCAGATAGAACGCTGTCTTTTATCATCTTTACCGCCGCGCCGTCGCGCCCAGCTGTGGCCGTTGCGGGAGTGCTGGACGGTTCCGGTGACGTAATACCTGTCGATAATGGGCAGCTAGTGCGTCCAGCCGCCCAATCAATCCATCAGCTCGAAAGGCTGTCGGCGACGACTCGGGCTGGCTAATTGCTTCCACAGATGATCCTTTTCATCGAACCCCGGACTGATCGATCGATGTTACTGGGCGCGTCGAGCCTTAGGTCGGCCGATTTTAACCTGTCAGATTTGAATCTATCGCGAATCGCGAGATGGGCCACGGGACCACGGCTCCAGGACGACTCCCGACTGTTGACCATTTCGTCCGTCCGGTGGTTGGGTTGAGACACCGCGACCCAGCACAACGGGGCCCAAGGTTGATTGATGGACGGCCCTGCGACGCTAAACTATTAGCCGCTCTCGGTTTCGCTCCCGCCCGCCGCTCTCGCGGGAAATCTGCTCCGGGGAAACAGGCGACTGGCTAGGCGACAAATTGTTTCGCCCAATTGAGGTCACCATCGTCCGTCCGTATTTGGGTCATTTATTTGGACACCCGCGGATGACGTCCGGCGCCACCCGGCCCGTCACGGCGGCTGCCACTCTCTGCCCTGCCTACGCCATGGGCTTGATTATCGTTTTCATTAGCTGCACGGGCCACAGCCAGGACCAGACCAGATAATAGATATCACCAGCGTGTTATATGTGAACCATAAAGTGAACCCTAAAACAATCAACCTGACTAATGAAGAAGGCTGCACCAGTGTGCCCTGCCACTAATGTGACTCCCCGTTAAACAATGTCCAGTTCCAGAGCACTGGGCGCCCACCACTGCATGATGCTGCGCTCGGTGCCACGAAACATGCCAACAAAGCCACGCTGGTCAACAGGGGAAAATGGTTTTTCCATCAATTTTCATTACTCACCACGCGGTCCGGTTATTTGCCGGCCTTTTGTTGGCGAATGCTGTCGGCGTCTCGTACTGCCACGGTACCTTTTCGGGCCATCTGTGCATTTATGTGCTGCTATCATTTCGTTGCGTCAATCTTAATCCATTACACTTTTCATCTGTTTTTTTCCATTTGCTGTTGGTTTAATTCTTCGTTCCTTTTCTGCAATCATCAATGAGTAGGAATAGACTCAAGCCTATTCCTACTCGACAATGATTCTTGTCAATTTCAATTAAACTATTCGCTTTATTTTAGTCACTTTTGGTCTGCGGATTTCCAAATTTTGTTTAGCTTTCGTGGAGATTTTTAAGATTTTTTTTCAAGCAAAATTTCTTGAGGTCCAACAATCACTATCTGGCGGATTATAACGGACGTTTAAAAACCTTGTCTTAAACCTGTGGTTTGGTGTCATGATCCTAACATTTTAATTTAATATTTTCCTCTTATCATATATCAAAACACTAGTTGCAAACATGAAAGTCACAACATTTACCAATGTTTTACCAATGTAATGTTAAAGGCAAAGCAAATTTATAAAAAACCACACTAGCTTCATTACATTTAACATTTGACAACATGAAAACCTTTAAGCAGCTTTAAAAATACCGTTTCAAATTCTTTTAACTTTCAAATGTGATGTCCCAAGTTTTGACATTCAAACCAAAAGAGACCTGAACAGTCAAAAAAGGTTTATGATGAAGAATGGGTAGCGTTTCTCGATTAGAATACGTGTCAGATGTAAAAAGAATTTGCAGAAATGCCAGGAGTTAACCACACAACAGTTTCCCATCGCCTGAGAGCCGTGGGGATGATTAGAAAAATGCCTTATTGGGTTCCACATGAATTGAACCAAAGAGTTATTGAAAGAAGGAAAGCCATTTGCAAACTACTGTTTGTCCGGCAGAAATGCAATGAATTCTTGTACCGAATTGTCACTGGTGATGAAAAGGTGAGTTATTAAAAGAGTACTAAACGCAATAAGCTTTGAATAGAGCCTGGTGAACCATGTCCACCGCAACCAAAGCAAAATATTCACTGTGTAAAGTGTTTCCTGTGCATATGATGGGTTTTGAATGGTGTGATGAGCTTTTAAATTCAATTATTGATGGACAACGCTATCGACAACAAGTAATGCGTTTGAATAAAGCTTTGGCCATATGCTGATCAAATTGAGATAAAATACATAATAAACTGGTTTCATAATAAACATAACAACGTTCGACCACACACAAACCGTTCAAAACATATCTCGAAAATATCCGATGGGAACTGTTGCCCACCCTGAGGCTTCACAGAACTTCACCTATTGGTAGTAAAAACATCCACAATCGGTAGCGGGAATAATAATAATACAAAATGAACCAACAAACGTAATACACCTTCAGCATATTACAACCAAGTTACCCCAGAATAAAGCTATTCGATAGTGGAGGAAATACTACATATTGATTAAGATAATCTTATTAAATTAGATTAAGATTAAAATACTGTTACACACCCCGCTGTATTCGGCAGATGTTGCTCCTTCGGACTAATACTTGTTCCGTGGCATGAGTCGTTACTAGCAGTCCAGCGATTCACTTCTAAAGATAAAGAGTTCTATCGCCACGGAATCCGAGAATAAGCGGAAAGATGAAAGAAAATAGTAGCTAACAACTGACAATACTTTAAAATAATAAATCATTACAATAGTCATATGGTTTGTTTTTGTAGTTAGGCCCCAATTGTCGGTAACATTACTCATGAATTAGTTTAACGGGCTAACAGGTTTCTTTTTAAATAAAGTGTTGTGTATTTTTGAAGGTATGGTAAAAATTCTCCGATTCCAGATTTTCATTTCTTTCATTTCATTGCAATAGGTTCACAATCATTTTCATTACTGCCCGATGAATGCTTGTTCGATATCCACCAGTGCCACAATTTGAGCAGTGCGTTGGCAATTTACGAACTGTTATCGAATTATAGCGTTTTCCACAAAACACCACTTACTAGTAATCAACCAGGTGCTAGCACTGATGATGTTACCACCATCGGTCTTGGCGTGCGCCGTTGCTTCTGCATGACCTCACAAAATGCAATCAGCAGACTAATAGACCAGAAGATAGCTCATGCTACAAATCAATAGATACCCGTTGACAATAGAAACCCGACACGCTTACCACACGCCAGCTGGCTAGCAAGCAGCGGAAGACTGCATATCCTAGACACGTTTCGTGTGACAGTGTCTGCGTGTTCGTCCCTCTTCGGTAGAGACAAATTTCGGTTTCCGACGATAGTTTCAAGTCATGCCATAATAATGAATGCGCCCAAAGGAATGGCGATGCTTTGGAATGTTGTCCCAAAAAGAAAACAACAACACAAACGGACATATGTATCCAGTCTATTTATACCCCACGTGCCACTCCAGGTATCGACAAGAAAAGGATCGTATGCCTTCCATCGCCGCCATCCCGCCCCGCCATCGGTTGCTCGCTCAGTGGATGCCAAACTTCCCGCCGGCCAGCACCGGTGGTTGGCAGCAGTATCGAGTGTATCGATCAATATCCATTCAATATTCATAAACATTGGCCCGTTTTGTTTATGTACTGCTGTCAAGATTATTACTCCTCCATCCCGTGACGGATGAGGGCATCGCCACAACATAGTTCACGCTCGGCACTCATCCGCACCCAGACGTGTGGCCAATTCGCTTGTCAAATGATTCGGACGTTTCTCGGACTTTATGAATGACACGGGCAGATGCGCATCAGCGCTGCGGTCTGCGGGACGGCCACACACGTCGCCGGAAAACGGCGTGTCGGGCGTGGCATGCCGGGGGATCTCTCGGTGGGAGTGCCCTCGATTACTTATTGACCGCTTCGGCCTCAGGTGGCCACACATCACGTCGCTTTCAGGTCAAGGGACAACTACGTGGCACTTAGTTGATTCGGCCGGTATCGACTTTGGGCAATTGTTACGCAAAGCGATGGACGCATTTTCCCTCCCAATGCATGATAACAGATCAATAAATCGAAGAGGGTGGCAATGATCATTGTCAACAAATTGAAGGTAGATTTTATGGCGCCATCGAAGGCACTTCTAACTGGCTCGACTGACCTCATTGGGGTCCGTTACCAGCAGCATAAAGACGGAAAACGCAAGGATACGGAACTATCTTAAAGAAAGCCGACACGATGAAATTCTCGGAACCAGCATCTAACTACCTGACCCGTCTGTTCTCATATCCGTTAGCCTTCAAATAATATCAAGATCGAAATGTCGTTCGAACGCCTCAGTGCCATCAACTGCTGGCATGATTGCTAACCTACCAGGAGTACCAATGGACGTCAAAAACATCCAACAATGACGTTCGCCAAATCAAAAATGTCCAATTTTCGTAGTAATTTCGTTTGGTGTCATAGATATTTAGAATCAAGTTGATAACAGCGAAGTTGTGGGTTTGTCGACAACGATCGTCGTTAGGATCGAATTTTCCGTGTGTGTCTAGCTCCTATTACTTTGTGCACCACTGCACCTGGACCGAAGTTAGTTATTACCGAAGCCAAAAAGGTGAACAAAAGAGTAACATCTAGAAATCTAGAAAAAACAGTTTCAAGAAATTACACGTAAACAGTTAAACAATAACATTCAAATATAATAGTACTAACCAACAGCTGAAGTTTAAGAATCAATCATTTTAAGCATGTTTAACAATAATTTAATTACAATAACATCCAATTGATATAATCAAACGAAATCCTTAAAAACGTTGACATAGACTGTCAAACCTTAAAACCTAGTAAATATTTCGTCAGGTCAGCAGATAACGAATAACGTTGGCGGACAAGCTTTTTGGTTGAAAAGTGTATAGATACCGTCACTATCTCAGACACAATAAAACATTCAATATTTATGATCTCTTTTCAATGTTGTCCATTTAGGTTTTTTGCCAACCAACCATTAAAGGTAGCAACGATCACTCATACAGTTTCGCATCGAAAATTAAGGTGAAGTATATTTAAAATAAAAAATTGTTAATCTAATAAAAAATTCAACAAATTGAAATTAAGATGCCCAGCAGCTCGCCATCGCAAGAGAATTGCAAAAACCCGAACCCTTCCTGCGTTTGATATTCAATGTCAGTTAACTCAACATTTTCACCTTTATAGCGCGCGCACTTTCCGTTTCACCCGATCTTTGACAGGGCGTACCTTATCGGCCCCACCAGGCCCACCCGGTTTTCAAACCGGAGTTTTTCAGCTTCAAAGCCACTTCCACTTCGAACACTTAGTGACCCTCGAAATCGGCCGTGTAAAACAGGGGTTCCCAAGAGCCGAAGGCCGAAGATCCTTCACGCCATACACCTGGACGACCTGATCCTTGCCTCGCCACGCTTCGGTGGGGCGACGACTAAGGGCTAACCCTTGTCCGGGTGTCCGGTAAGCTAAGGCCGACAAAATCGGTTATGAAAATCAATATCCAATTTTTTGCAACGGATCTTAACGGGTTCCTTTACGTTCGATGATAATTTGGAAATTTTTAGAAATTGAAACGTTTTTTTATTTCCTTCATAAAATATGAAAATCGAACTCACGAACTCGGCGATGACTCACCTGCGCGGGTACGTCGTCGTAACCGTGGCCGGTTGTATTGCTCATGTAACTTGTTGCTATCCGGACCGGAAACGGTTCAGAAAAGTGCCCTACCTCGAACGTCCATTCGTTGCACTAGTTTCCCTTTGCACAATTTTTTGGCAAAACTGGCCAAGTGTGATAGATTGTATCGTTCCCTGTGCGGTGCCGGCCGTTCTCGAAATAGTTTTGAACCTTCCCAAATCAACGCACTCAACGGTCACTCGCACACTAACCGATCGCTCGTCAGTCCACTACCAATCTACCCCGTAAACACTCGTCAAGTCCTTCCGTGGAAACTTTAGGTTGGTTAGTTTTTGCGGTAAAGTATAGTCCTTATAAACTCTAAACACTGGCAACAATCTACGTGTGGTTTTTTTGGTTGGTTCGTTTCCGGCTCGAGTTCCTTCTCGCTGCCCCCAAAATTGCTTACGGTACAGGTGCGCTCTATAGAAAAAGGTCACTATCACGAATGGGTCCGAGCAGGGCTGTTGGTCGCTTGGCACGACCGCCCAGGATCCCCGACTTACCGGGCTACGGACTATGATTGCATAATTTCATCGAGGCTTTAGTGGAGGAAGGCATTCATTTGACAGATCCGTAGGACTCGCTTCTTCTCGCTACTGGTGTGACAGATACACTACGGCTACGGGAACGGGGTGATATTGCTTAGGTACGTTCTACTCGCTAATGCACTACACAGACAGAAACAGATAGGGTTGCAGTTAACTCGTGTGGTGCACCTGTTCAACACTCTACCGGTCGTTATTTTCGAAACTGTACAAACGGCACACTGTCACGCGTTCGAACGGATCGGGCGCGTGGGCGCCGCAAAGGTACACGGTTCTGTTGCGCAAAGTCTTGCGTTGCTGCCGTTCAGGTTGAGGCCTCCCGTGGAGTTGTGGTGATTGTCCTGGTGGTGTAGCGGCAGAACCGAGGGCCGAGCGATCCGTCGGTCGGTCGGTCCGGGTCGCCGTCGGTTGCCGCGCGTTAGTGTCCGCACCGTGTCCGTGTCCTGGTGTTGTGTCGGTAGCGCTCGTAGGCCACGTGCCGCGCGCTAGAACCCAGATCCAACACTGACCGTCGGCCGCACCGAGCGTTCTACTTTTGATTCTACTACTCTGGTGGCTGCGGCACTCTGCAGTGTCCCGGAGACCCCTGGAGAGATGCGCGCTGGAGCACGAGTCACGAGAGCGGCTTCGGAGCTGAGCGAGCTGAGCCGGAGGCGGCCCACCGAAAGCGAAACTGAAACCCGACCCCGGGCGACCAGGGCGCTAGTGGTCCCGCTTGCGCTCCATCGCTCCATCTCATCGTGCCCACTCTCGCGCTCTCTCCGGAAAATGCAATCAGTGAGTGGGAGCGAGCTCTCAGCTGGCGAAACGATTTTCCAGCGCCAAGATTTCCCACCGCCACACATACGAGTGATCATCATTAGTGACGCTCGGTGGCCGCATGGGGTGCCCCGAAGTTCGCGCCCAAAATCCAGCCCTGACGCCCGTCAGGATGCTTTGGTCCTTTCGCTTCACCGAACCGCAACCACCGGAGCCGTGGAGCGTTTTTAATCACACTTCAGCGGCCGAGGCACGTGGCCGAGAAAGTCCTCAACTCCGGGGGCACCACCAGGTGGCCCCAGGAGCACCCAGGGGGGGTCCCACGGGAAAGTGCGTTCTTACGAAATCAATACCAGCCCAACCAATGCCGTGGTCGTTGTGATTTAACACGCGCCCCCGAGGCCCGTTAATAATTGATTGGGCGCCAATTTTCGTGGCGTGCCCTTCGGTGGCGCTCGCTTGACATTGGCCATCAATATTTGAGCAGCCCCATACATCATACTGCCATACGCCCCCCCCCTGTCGCTCCGGGCCGCTTTTGGCGGGCGAATGCTAGGATGGTAACGAGCAACACGTGCCAATGATCGGCTGGGCAATTAGATGTCCACCGTTTTTCCACCGCCGTATTTTATGCGATTTTTGCTTCGCTAAACATCGCTCGTTAGCAAATCATTTTCCACGACCCACCGGATCCCGGTTTTCCCACGGACCCCATGTTCTTTCCCACACAGTTTTCGGCTTCCCGTTCAGTGGAGCGTCACGTGGGTCATGGGGCAAGGTAAGCGGCCCTTGATGCTTTGACCCGCAAGGCGCGTGTATGTGTTGGCTGTGGTGATGGTTTACACTTTACAAATGGGAAGCGATTTTCCTCCAAACCGCAGCTTCCGTTAACTAACGCTCGTGCCTCTCATCTACTCTCTCTTTCTCGCGCGCGCGGGAGAGCTTCTTTCTCTTTCTGTTGAGTTCGGAACTCTGTCTCTCTCTCGACCGCCGGAGGTTCTCTCTTTCTACGGCTTTGTCTTTGTGTGTTAACCTTTTTCCTTTTTCGGTTTTCCATACTTCGTTTACGGACGGAAGGTAGCCAATCGATACCATCATCGCCTGACCTGACCTGCTCATTTTCTATCTCTCTGCACACTCTCTCGTTCTTCCTCTCTCTCTCTCTCTCTCTCTCTCACTGTCTTGCACACTGCCAATCGCGCCCGGTTACAACCCGTACGACGAACCCCGATGCGCAACACATGATTATGATGACTTCCCCGCGTATCACCATCCGTCCGTCGCTCGGTCAGTTCCACTCCGGCGGTCACGAGACGTTCGACACGCACACCCCGTTGGGCCGTTTATTTTCGCTTCCTTCGACAATTTGTCCGCTACCGAGCAGCCGAGTCTCACGTTCGCAGCAACCGCCGTGCTCCGATCGGCGTCCATCCCTGTCCCCGGCTATCCTGTCCCTTGTCCGACTGTCCCCCACCCCGGTACGTTTTGTGTTTGCTCACGTGCGAGACATTTTTCTTACGCCTCGTGGTGCTCCTCCTAGCCGGCGGACACGTAACCCGCGGTCCAGGGGGGATACCAGCCGTCGGCGGAGGGAAGCACCACCCATCACCCATCAGCAGTCGAAAAGTTTTCCACTCGCTTTGATAGTATTTTTCTCGCTTCATTTTGCGCCCGACCCGTCCGTTCGATGGAGGCGCATGGTCACCGATGGAGGCGCCTGGTGCTCCATCGGCGGCTAGGAGTGGCAGTTACGACAGAGTTTCTTCACCCTTGTTCGGCTTTCCTTCCTATTTTTCCGGTGGTGACTTTCGGTTCCCTTGCCCCCCTGTCCACGCCGGCGAATGGCATCACTAACGCCGGTGGTCGGTTTCGATCCCACGACCAGCGCAACCGTCGCGCATGATGATAGTAGCCCCTCTCACCCAACCAACCCCTGCCACCGTGGGGTGGGAGTGAAAATTGTGCAAATTTACTATCGTCACGTTAACGGTGTCAGATTCGTGATTGGAAAAGTGATGGATAGAGCGGCCCGGCCCAGCCCATACACATGGTGGGCGTTTCGCGATCCGACAACCCGCTCGACCCTCAAGTCGGGAGCGGGACTTTTACCGGGTCAACCGTGGGAAAACACATTCCTCCGCCCGGCTTTGCGCCGTTCGCGAGATAGGCGAAAGGCGCCACACCACGGGGGTGGGGTTTGTTTGTTCTCTGAACGGCGCAACGAAAGGAGATTATGAGATACGGGCACGGCTCATTCCCGGATGTAGGAATCGGAAAATTGCCGTCGGTGCAGGCAGCGCCCATCAATCATTCACCAATCGTTTCGGCAGCCCGCTGAGAGGGTGCGCCCGCGGTGTCGATGGTTTTTGTCTAATTGATAACAACGGGAAACCCCTCGAAAGGGTGCGTTTAATCAGATATTTGCGGAAAGCAAATGCTGTGAAAAAAAATGTTAAGAGAAAAGTTCCTTTTTTCTCAACAAAGTATAACAAAAATGCATTCCCACGCAAGAAGCAGAATCGTGCCTTGCAAAGTTCTTAATTCCAATTTCACTGCAATAACTTATGTAGGTAGCCGTGTCGGTTAGTGAATGTTTCATTTTATCAAATTAGAAGTCGTTCGATAGTAATTTTTTGCCCACTAGCTTTTATCAATGAGCAAATTTAAAAAGCGTATCAAAAATTATATTAACATTTTCAACATACACAACTTATTTATTTATTTACTAATAATATTAAAACCAGCAGATTCATATTAAATAACAACTTAAAATATTGCTCTCAAGTTGACACACTGTCAGGGAGCCGACGTATTTCGCTTAGAAAGCGATTGATTGGTGCAGTGAAACTTTTAAAACTTGTTATTGTCATAAAAAGTTATGGTCGGATTTTTCCATATATAATTTCATTTCATTGAGTTTGGGTTTTAACTTTCCACTTGTTCATGCCAGAACGATGTACAAGCTATTCTGTAAACAGACAATAGTTTGCATCCTTTAAAAGATTGAAATCAACTGAAATAATTATATCAATCGCATAAACTAATGCCGAACATATGCCGATTAACCAGTACGACAAAACATACACCCCATAAACTAACAATTAATGCTGCAAGAGCTGACAGCGTGAAGCCCAAGCTGGAAAATATTCCAACCTTACACTGTTGATAGAAAGTTTCATTCAACTTCATAGGAAAAAGACTTGATTAATGGAAATGGATGGAAAAAAGTTAATTATAATAGCTTTTATGCAAAACATTTTTTTCACCTGCCGAACATTGAAAGTTCAACATTGCAGATGCTTCGGATGCCCCACAGTATGCAACTGAACATCGCGTAATTAACCCTTAACATTCTGGAATTTAATCCAACTCATCGTCGATGAGTAATTAGCATCAGCCGAATCGATTGCATTGGAAAATACAGTTCCGTTGAAGTGCACAGCGTACGGGTAAAACTGCTCGTTCGCCAGTAAAAACGCCAATCGTGCCTCAAAATAGCCCAGCATTTTCCGCAAAGTGCGCTGCTACGGACCCCTGAGTCTGTGAAAATATGCACCACAAAGAAAACAGTTTCCGATCAGATCCGTGGCCCAGGTGAGATAGTGTAATCAATACACTGTGTCAATAATTGGCCGTACACGGAAATGCGGGTGTTTCCGGGGTCCGATCCAGATCCAGGTCCGACCCGTCATCAATGCACTGCTAATCCCGGTGGTTACCCGCCTGGATGGGATTGCCGAACAGCTGAGCATAAATATACACTCCTATCGCCGGTCCGCCGTGGAAAATCCAACTCTGAAACGCACACAGTACAGCCACTGAACTGCACTGAATCCGACGTGTTACGTTCCGTGGACTGAGCTGCACTAGTTTGCCCTCCGTCGGCCACATTTAAACAGCACTTCCCTAACGATCTCATTAGTGGAGCCGGTCCGGATCGGCCGGCCAATCTATTCTTAGGTGCCACGGTGCAACACTGCACGCCGCCGCCGTACGTGATGCACAGCTTCCAATGACGCACTTATTGGGCCCGATGCCTGGGACCGAGATGCACATTGGCACGCCCGATTGGGACTGCTTACCCTCGGTCGGTCGAACAGACCCGCACCAGACGCGGCGGCGAAAGTACCGTGTTTGATTGATAATTAATGAATCGTTGCGAAGCACTGGCACTGGCCGATGCTGCTGCTCCATGTAAAAACCACTTAGCCTTTCAACGATGCTTGATTGGATTTTGAATCACACTTCTTTCCGCACGAATCAATGGCCGCTGCACTTGAAGCAGGAACTGTACGCTGCAGCCGGCACTCACAGCTTGAGCTGTTTGTATGTGTGTTGGGTGTTTGAAACCTTTTCTTTGTATGACTACACGGAATTTAGTGCTGTCAATACTTAACTCTGCTTGGTGTTGCCTGCAGTCTACATCCTTGTTCTACTATCAACAATACACTACTCGCACATATAGAAACACTTAGAACATAAATAAAAAATAAAAATTAAATCTACACAGTCTGTCCCAAAGTAAACAGGACATTTTCAAATGGGCCATTTCTGGTGACGCTTTCTTGATGTAAGTATATTTGTTTGAAAGGTACATCTTTTCCAGAATTCCAGTCAAAATTTTCATGAAATTTGGACTACTGGAAGAAAACTTATTGTGCCCAAAGTGACAGTATGTTGGTGGTGTCGGTACAAGCCTTCTGAATGGCCAAAGTGTCTGCATAACGTTTTCTTTTCATTGACAATTGAAGATTCTCGAAAAGATAAAAGTCACAGGGTGCCAGAACAAGTGAATACGGGGAACGATTTATCGATAGAATGCGATTTTCGGACAAAAAATCAGTGATGAGCGTCGATCATTCTGAGCAATTTTTGGTCGTCAGTGAGTTTGTGTTTCAAAAAGTGAGCGCACACCTTTCGATAACACAATTGTTCGGTCAAAATGCAATGAATTGAATCTCTGGAAATGCCCAATTCCATTTCCATAAAACGTAACGACGATTTCGGCTCAATATTAAGAAAATCACTGGCGTAATCACGAACTTGGATTGGCTATCGTTCATCATTGGCCAGATATCGTTGATGTCTTCACGACCGTTTTTGAAACGTGTATACCACTCATAAATTCTGCCACGGGACAGACAATTATCACCATAATCTTGCTGCATCAAATGAAACGTTTCGGTAAACGTTTGACCGAGTTCAAAATAAAACTTGATATTGGCTCTTTGTTTATTTAAGTAATCGTAAGTAACCTTACGTTAAAATAAGTGTCGTGCAGTGATTGAAATCTTACTTTTAGAAGGTTTAAAAGCAAAGGAATTATGTTAACGAATGTTGAAACTGCATAAGGTGAAGAGTCCTTATGCAGTTTCAACATTCGTTAGTAGTATTCAATTAGTATAGTAGAAGGATAAGTTGTTGAATTAAAATGTAGAAGCACAAGCCTTTAAGACGATCCACGTCAAGGACGTCCAAAAACAGTAACAACACCTGAAAGCGTAGAAAAAATACAGGATTTCGTATTGGAAAATCGTCGCATGACTAAAAAAGCCCCATGATCATCACCATGATCCTGAGTAAAAACCAGAGGCTAAGGAGTGGTGTGAACCTGGTTCTTCGGCTCCGAAATGAGATCGTGTCCAGAAATTGGTCAAGAAAATGTTGGTATCAGTTTTTTTTTAATGCAAAAGGAATTTTGTGTAGCGATTACTTGCAAACTGATAAAACAATACATTCTGAATGTTATTGCATCTTTTAGACCAGCTGAAGGAGAAAATTCGTGAAAAAAGACTCGGTTTGCAGCAGAAGAAAATCCTCCAGCACAGGACAATATCCTTTTCTTCAGGACAATGAACCGTATCACAAGAAAATTTTGGCAATGGCAAACAATCATATATTATTGCAAAACTATTGCAAAAACTTCCTTCACTGCTACCATTTTCGCTTGAACTTCTTCACACAGAAACAAAACATGAAACGTATAGTTCTTCGCTTTGGTCTTAGCTTAAGGAATGTTCCTCCAAGGCATATTGCTTGGCGCAGAAAAACGATGCATAGTTGTGGTGGATCGAAACTGAAACAAAGGACCACCAAAGGACCAAAGGATTTGCAAAGCTGAAAAATTATTTTGTCGCCAAATGAAATTTCTTTACCTTCCCCACAAGTCCCAGGAATCATAATATTTACGTTGTGGCTCGTTGACAAACATAATTTATTCCACCAACGGTAATCCAGCCAAGAGAATAATGGTAAGTTGCCGCTTCGGCATTAAGCACCGGCGTAAGCCGGGAGACCCCGAAGCCAAAGCTCCGGTGCGAAATCGTGGGCCGAAAAATAGGGCGCTCCCTAGCATTTCCGGGGGCCGGTAGATTTATGCTGCGGCAGATCTACCAAATCTACCAAACAGTCATACAGCCATCTGGAAAGCATAACTTAGCGACAACCAAGTCTACCAAATTCACCAAACAGCCAAACGGAAACCATAGCTTACTTTACGAGTCAAACAAGTGATTGCATAACAGGCAACAGAAAGTGAAACCGTCAGCCTTCAGCCTTCAGGGGGTCAGCCTTCAGCAAGAAGGGCAAAAACATGCAAGACCGTAAGAAGAAACCACACCGATCACAACACATAAATTAAACAAACATGAACCGGACGCAGAACCCAAGCGTGTAACAAAACACCACGCTTGGACTGCCAAACCCGGGACACCAGATAGAATCCAAACATAAAACTTAAAACATGTAAGCAAACACACGACGTGAGCATAACATTCTATGTTCAACGGGGACAGTTTTAAAAATCAATAACATGCACCAGCATGTAACTGGAGCAGATAGGACACCCAAAACTAGACCCATCATAAAATAACATAAACATAAGAGTAACACAGACCCCGGGAACGTAGCACAGACCCCGCGTCGTACAGACGTCGCGCCCGTCTTCGGAGCATAAATCACTCGCCTGCAAGATGAACCAAGTGTGATAGGCCGGTACCCAGATCGACAAACATAAGCGGCCGCAAGCATAAGCATCAGCGCGTAAGTAAAAGTCACGCCACGCAGCAGTCGATCGGCGAGGTAAGGCCAATTCCACCATAATGCAAATGTCGGTCCATTTTCGAGTGCCCTCCCTACCGCAATCAACCATTGTAGGTGACTCCTTAAGCCGCCGTTGTAACATTGCCACGATAATTGTTTATGGTCCGCTGTTTACAACACCGCATTGGATGCTTGGCGTGGCCGGGAAAAAACTTCCGCAAGCCACTGGCACCGTGCCATGGCTGGCTGGATGGGCTTATAATGCTTTTGCTTTGCTGAAGAGTCTTCCGCGTCTCAGCGTCGTCAATAATGTCGAGGGCGGGTCTGGACGGAACGGGCTCTCGGCCCGGCACTCCCTACGGTACGAGAAAATGCTTCGCCATCGACGTCGGTGTAGCGTATCGCTTTCCGGCCTTTCCCGGACTTTCTTTCCAGAGACCGAGAGCTACTCTCCAACGACCGCTGCGAGTTAAGTGCTCCCCACCACGTTGGGAGTTGTTGGCCCTCGGCGACCCAGAGTGTCGGGTTGAGAGTGTACTTCCTGAAACTCCCAGCTGCCCTGTCGGGCCAGGCGAACGAACATACATCAACATGTGCCATAACTTCACGTTCGACAACTGCGTATCTAACGGACCGGAACAATGGGAACCGTTCGCCACCTGAGCCGCTTCCCCCGTGTGTATGAGTGTGTTCCCAAAACGGCGTTGGTCTGCAACCACAAAATGGCGACCAAGTCGATGGCCGCCACACCGCCGGCAACCACCGATCGGACGTGACCGAGGGCCGAACCGGAGTCCCTCAAAGCGGAACCGTTTTACGAGTCCTTGAGTTGCCCGATGGCAGCTTCGATCGCTTTCCGTCGGCGGCGTACTTTATTGCCGACACAATCCACTTTACATGCCACGGGTATTCGGGCGTCGGACGTGCCGGCCACAGGAAGTTGCGTGCAGCGCCGTACTGTTCCGGTGCCGGTGGTGCTATTAATGCCCCATTCAGATCGTATCGATGGCCGAATATCTTGAACGGCACACTCGACACCGACTCAACCGTAGGCCGTAGCCGAAGTAGCTGAATCAATTTCTGGGCGCGCTGCTTTGGGGCGCTCCTTTCGATGGTGATTTTGACGATAGATTACGGCGGTTTAGATTAATTTCTCCGGCCCTCGTCAAGCGGACCGTGGGCCAATCCACCTGGGCACCGCAAAACCGAACACGTCCCGGAACATGACGACGTGCAACACGTGTTGGCCACCGTCAATCAGCGCGCTGACAACCGAGGACCGTCGTCAATTCGCCGCAGATTAGATTCGCCGATCCGGACGGCCCCGGGTGGCCGAAGGATCTCCACCCGTGTCAGGCAAGAAAATTGGTCAGGGTCAGACCACGTGAAGACCGTTTGCCGAAACGCACACATACACCTGTGTGCGACCGTGTCCTTTGACGGCTGCCGAGGTTGACCGACACTCGCTGCCCTTTCCGACCGGTGGTACCTACCTTGCTGTCCTTGGCGTAGTACAGTTTGTGTCCCTTGAGTCGAAAGTATCGCCGACGCCAGCGCTGGAACGACCAGGTCTGCTTCATTAGGTAGCCCTCCTTGATGGCGGCCTGGAAAAGGGAACAACCGGACATGGTTCATGGTTAGATTATAGCCAAACTCAGCTTTACTTCTTTTTAGTTTAATGTGCGCTAACGAACGGTTTGGCACGCAAGGCGAGACTTTGACGCACTGACCACATTTCCCCAATACGTTTGTTTACTTGGCTCAATCGCATATTTGGGGATGTGATTTACTTTCACATACGTAAGAGCACGATCCATATGTTAAAAATAATTGTTTATTAACGTAACTGAATGCAGGTTCAACAATGCAGGTTAGATCCAACAGTAACGCTTCAAGCCACGGCGTGCTCATTGCCACTTTTGACTCGCAATTTAATTTGAAATATTAAAATAACCGAATTGTTTGACATTTTCGTTCGTTCGTTCGACATCATTGAGGGCTTATTGTTGACTCAAAAAGATTAGATTTCTTAACGAATGATATTGAAACCCACGGATCACGGTTGAAAATTATTTCATGAGTATTATCCGAGTTTAGTTTCAAAAGATCTCCTTAGTATCTTCTTAAGATATTACAATATAACTAATGTTCGACCGCCAAATATCTTATTTTTAATGTATAATTTTCGATGGCGTGTTTGGATTCCACGAAAATGGTGGGCAAAATATCGATTATCTGTTGTCATTATTATTAACAATAAATATTATTATTATTAAATTATTCTTATTAAATTATTACTATAATTATTCGCAAAATATCTGTGGTCCAATCTCGGCAATGGCAATGCGAATTTCGGTCTTGACGTCGTCAATAGTTGCTGGTTTGTTCGCGTAACATAAATCCTGTTGCGCCATCCTGTTGAAACCAAATGTGGTCCAAGGTTTCAGCTTAAATTTCGCCGAAGACCCAATCAGTCAACATTTCTCGGTAGCGTACACTATCGACAGTAACGGAGGCTCATTCTTCATTTTCAGAAGAAAAGTGGGCCGGTGATGCCGCCAGAGCAAAATTCGCACCAAAAAGTCACTTTTAATCAGTGCATTGACTTTTCCTGCAAGACGTGTTGGTTTTCCAACCCCCAAAAATTTGAGGTGAAAATCAGCCTAACAGTAATGAGCTTTTCAAATGTCCTACAGTTTAAGTTAAAGACTCACCCCGTCGGAAAAAGATTTTAATATTTTCCAATTTTCCGCAAGCCTCTAGCGTCCTTGTTTGTAAATATCAAAGTTTTTCTAAATGTTTCAAATTTCCAGATTGAAATTTGACGTTTTAAAAGACAAATAATCGGTCGTTCAAAATCCAAACACTTGATGGTTTACGATATATAATGTGTAGTAAAGCAGGTTCAATCGTTGTACAAAGTGAAGTGAACCGAAAAACGCTTGCTTTTAAATGTGTTCATATAATAACGACTTGAATTGGAATGGCTGCGGGAAAACGAGCCAAGCTGTTACACGACACTGAAGCTGCCCGATAGCAAATCTTTCCTAGCCGTGTACAGTCACCATCGTATCGGATACTCTGCACTAAAACGAATGGAATGCATTACAAAACGCAACGGGCGGTGGCTATCGAATAACTTCAGGGAATATTACCGTAGCCAGTAACAACATCTGCTCCCGACCGGTCCGTATCAGTCTTGAGGACCATCGCATCTATCTTCCTTCATTCGAGCCATCGTGCGCCGCGGTGCGCAAGGTAAGATCTGGATATGGTCACAACGTGCCACGCTGTGACCATTGGTCGCTTTTCTGCAGCTCGTTTACTCAATTCCTTCCCGTGTAAGCCCAGCCCCAAGCAACTAGCGTGTGGCAACGTTCGTTCGAACGATGACTGAGACGGATGTTCCATGCGGTCACCCTGACCCAGTATCGCGCTACATTGAAACGATCCGTGATACGCGAACCAACGGCCACCGCGCCCTGCGGCAAACGGCTCCAAGGACAGGGATGTTGGGTGTGAGAGAAGAGCCGACTGTCAGCGGCGCCCGTCTAACGGTTCACTGTCATGGCGCGACAACCGACGTCATCGCTTTGGACCGTATCGCACGCCACAACCGTCACTTCCGGCCACCGGGCTTTGTGCGTTCGGACGTTGAGCGCGGTTACAAGTTAATGAGGTCGCTGATGCTGGAGCAACGCAAGCCACGACGAAATCAGGTCAATCGCCACCACCATCCTGTCTGGTTTCGGTCCCGGGCATCGCTCCCGGAGCCGGAGCCATCCATCACGGACCGTCATCTCAGAAGCGTGGGAAATGGGAACGGAACTGGCCATCCGTGCCAGCGTTGCGATAACGGATGGTCTGCAAAGCATTGTCACAGGCGTCCTTTTATTGCCTGTTGTGGCGGACAATCTCGGACGAGCTCTTCCGCTGGACACTGGGCCGAAAGTGGGCCGTACACAAACTGTCGGCTCCAGCAGTTTCGTAATGTCATCCCCAGGTGAGTTAGTGGTTTCTGGTGTAATTATTTCTGTCCCGTCTGCTCACAGTGTCTTTCCCACCCATTTCCACTCCAAATCCATCGGTACACGCATGCCGTTGACATACAGCACGTCATGTAAATTCCAGTGGGAAGCAACACATTTTTGGAACATAAATTTGATAGATTCAAATCGGGAAAGCTCAGCCAAGTACGTGAGATCTTGTATAGGTTATTCTGGACTAAAGCTATCAGCGGATCAACCTGCGTAATTGTTTTGATTAAACTGATCCTAACGGGTAACCATCCCTGAAGATGGCTAGTAGCTTACAGCAAATAGAATACACTTTTGTACGTTCAAGCGTTCAAGACATTAGACAGTTAGTTACCGAAGCACTTTAGCTAATTCTCTGATTTCAACAGACTCTATCGTAATTTTCCTTACACGAAACGTTCTCCAGTAGCACTTTCTACGCTTGATTAGCGGTGTATGCCAACAACAGGCACGATCAACTAGGGAGACGGCCCAGACCGGCGGCACCATCCGGTGCAGTATCCTGTTACTCACAAAACGTTCATTCATCACACCCCGGTTGGCCAACGGCAAGCCGTCTCCGGAAAACTGCATGCTGAGTAGCATGATTATGCTTTTAACATCCGGAGCGATGTTGCAACGGACCTTGTACGTTGCGCAATAAAGTCAGCATGAACGGAATCCCCGCCGTCGCACACTGGTACATCTCGCCAACCGTGACTACCGCTGCTTGGTGCTAGCGGAAATGAAATCAACAAAATTGCGCTGGCCTGAAACAGAAACAGAAAGAAATGAAACAAGTGTCGCTACATTCCCCTGAAAGGGTTCACAGTCTGATTGGATCTTGTTTTTCTCTCTATAATAATTTCTTCCAAGATCTATTTTTTTACACTTACTCAAGTCAAAGTAATTCTCCTGTACAGAAAGCTGCAGGAACTTAACCGTGATGGTCGGAGGCCAAAAACTGGCTGTAAAGCCTTTAAGATTGTGGAACTAGTCGAACAGTCTGAAGAACTGCCCAGCTAATCAGTTCCCTACCGTGACGCTGTGAATTCACCTAAAGTGAATAGCTCAAGGTAGATACATTGCTAGAAAATTTGCCTATTATTGACCGCATCTAGTGCCGATATCAGAGACTTATCAGATATTTTCTTTATAGCATTACATGAAACGTAGAAAAAAGGATTTTATAAACGATTACAACAACGTCACCTTTTTTCGGAACGCATTGATTTCCAGAAGTCCAGAAGTGTATACACCCTATCACATCACAATTCAACTATTTGAATGTTAAATAACTCCGCTATTTGATAGTTGAGTTTGATAAATTAGCCAGATTCTCAAACTTCAGCTTATGCCGTTAGCTATGAATTAATTTACGGAAAACAGCGGGTTGAAATTGTAGCGCTTTCTGCTGGACTAATACAATTCTGTTGGGTCAAATGCAATGAAAAATGCCCAAAAAATGCCGCCTTTCGTGTGTCTAATGGAGGCGGTCATTTGTTCGATATTGTATTTTAGGTAAAAGTCCTTCGCAGAGCCCACAGAACCACACGCCAACCGTGTGCCCTGGCTGTACGCTGCAGCCGCAATTAATCCATCTATTAATACGCCATTCGCTGCTATTCTCGCCCAGTTACGGATACTGTTACGGATATCTTAAACCGAATCGATTGGCAGAATAATTGTAAAGGAATGTCACCGATGCTGGTGGCTGGTGCACCGGGCTCATCGTCCTCGGCTCAGTTCACCCCGTGGCGCCAGCACCCAGCACCAGCAACACTCTAACGAAGCCTCCGGCCACCCACCGGGAGTTATGCAGTCTGGCACCGGAAACGAAGGAAATTTAATCATCCGCCACCGTCGAAACGGGACGCTTCGGGGGACGACAGGAGCGGGCCCGTGGCGGGCTGCCGTGGTCCACCCACCGCCTACTACCTACCGCGGACTTTACATCCTTCTTGGTTGACAATTTCCGGTGAAAGATTTTGGCCGGCTCGGTTTCGTTCTCGCTCTCGGACGACTCGTCCCCGGTCCGGGGGCTGCCGTGCGCCGCCCCAGCCATGCCGCCGGCGTGAAGGGTGGGCCGCGGATACGCTCGTACTAATTGTGTTTACTCGGCCTCTCGGCACACACTCTCAGTCTCCGGCCGCTCGCCCGACACTCATCCGGCCCAGAACGTACCAGCCGCGTCGAGGCTCCTACACGGGGCCCCGTGGCAGGACAGCTTTTTGTTGAGGTCCTGTTTTTGGTGGAGACACACGTTGCGCGGTGCACCTACATGACGACATTCACTGCCCCTCCCCACCCCCACGCACGTCTACGCGAATGCTCTACTCTTTGTTTTGACCTAGTTTCAGCTCTCGGTCCTGCATCCCTGCTTCGCGCCGTTCGATGTTCTTCGTGCTTTCTGTGCGGCCGAACCAACACGAACACCCGGAACGTACGCACGTTCGAACACACATACACACAGGAGCGCGCGCGCGCACGCACCCACACGAAGAGACCAGTGGCCGCGGGTCCAGTGGGGTTCTCTCAGGAGCGAGGCTCTTGCGGAGGCTCACTTCACTTGCGCAAAACTTCACTTGACTGCCTGCCTGCCTGCCTGGGAAGTTCCTTCACCGTCCTCGGACCTGGCCACTAACCCTCCCCGGTACGTCCGCGGTAGGTGGCCGCCGTCCTCGGACAGGACTGGACGCTTATCACGGAACACCGGGCGGAAACAGATTCGGACAGGTTTCGTTGTAGTGGTGGTTATGCTCCTCCGCCTATCTAGATGCCAGGTTACGCGACAGCTCGTCCCGGAGCTGTCAAACTCGGAGCTCGGGCTCGAAGTTCCGTCAATCAAACGTACGCGTGAAATCGTCCTCGCACTCTATCTAGCGTTGCATTTTCACAGCCATCGGCGAAGGTCTCGGGACTATCCGGCACTAGTTTCACGTTTCCGGTTCTCCCGGCCAGGTGGAGACCACCACCTGTGGGAGGGATTTGGCCCGGGGACAACTTTGCGCCTGCCACTCCGGAACCGTAACGTAGTCCATCACAGGAGCGACTGCGGGCACTAACAAACAAATGTTGGCGGCGATAGCCAGTGTTCGCGGGACAACACTGACACAGCCTGGCACAGCCTGCCACGGAAAGCTGTACAATCGAGCCGGACCCACGGAAGTGTCGTCCGGCTGTCATCCGGCAGCGGCAGCGGCTACACTACTGAAATCCGCACCAAACACAGCGCAGCGAGTGTGGAAGTCGCGGTACCGTGGCCGTCGTGTGTTGTTTCTCGGTAACGCGGTTCGCCTGGCCCCTAAAACGCACACAAACGCGGGCGCGCGCACTCACGCTGCGTCGGAAGCAACAGGATACCCGCCGCCCGTGAGCTGAGGCCCAGAAAACGGTGGCCCAGAATCGCAATCGCAGCAATCCGCGCACTGCCACCGCAGCACCAACTCTTCTGTCACTCACCACACCTTCACAGCACAACCCGGCGTCGGACCACCACCACCGCAACCACCGCAACCGCCGAGCGCCAAAGTGTCGAGGACGCGCTCGGGCTCGGGAACGCGCTTGGCTTTGTTCTCGTCCGGACAGGCCGGCGGACAGAGGCTGCCTTTTTTCGCTCCACGCACACCACACCAAAACACATCCGATAGGCTCACCAACACAACGGCGCGCGCTAGGAGCGCCCCAACTACCGGTCTGCCCACCGCGAGTCCTGCCGTGGTGCCTGCTGCTGTCCGTTTCGCGTACGGCCACGCTAACGCCACCTCGGAGTGTATCCTTAGCGTATCGCCCCGTACGCCATCCGGTTAGGACCAATACTCACGCACCATCGCAATCGGAGTGGGCCACCATGCGTCTCCATCGACGCACTGTTTGGATGTGTGCGTGGAACACGTTACGCTACGGTTCACTCTTTTCACTCGCTCTCTTTCTCACTCTCCCACTGTCTCTCTCTCTCTCTCACTCTGCCACTCTCTTTCCTATTTTCCTGCGGAGGAGAACCGGTAAACAAGAGCGTAAGCGTGTATGGGTCATCGCATCGTCCTCTTCTTGGTGGTGGTCACGGCTCCTCTCAAACAGATGCCAGGACCAGGTCGCCAGCCTTTCCCACTAACCGACTGAACTCGACCCCTCCGCACGACCGAACGCGGAGCCGCGCCGCCTTCTCGTCACGCCTGCTGGTGGTTGATGTGTTTGTGAGTGTATTCTGGTGGGTGGGTCCGGCAGAGGCAACGGCCGATAGGGTGTCGCTCTTATTTTCCGTTTTGTTTTGCTTCGCTTTGCCCCTGTTCTCCGAGAGACGGCCAGAGTGCGCAGAGTGTACTATCAAATTTACGTTTGTTTGGCACGGACTCTGGCCGCGGAGGGTCCTTTTTACAGCGACTAGCGAAGGTTTGGTCAACCTACTCACCATGCTTCGTTTCCGTTGATCAGAAGTCCAACGACGATACGTTCCGACGAACTACTTAGTTGGGGCAAGTTCCCGAAACTTTCGCTTAATATTACCGCAAACTGTACCGACTTCCTTGATTAAGGAAGGATGCTCCATTATGCACGACATCTAACACTGAATCCCAGTCTACTGAGTCTGCCGCAGAAAACGCCGGCAACACGAAGGGTACATTTCGAACCGGCAACCGAGCAGGCAGTTGATTAGTGTTACCGTTGCTAAGTGAACCACGTTTCTGCGAAACCGTTACAACTCGTTTCCATTATGCGGCCGGTCAGTCGGAGTGTTCCGATTGCCTAGTCCATAATGCACACTCTACCATGCTGAAACCCTGCAAGGCATAAAACTCCCCATTTATGCTTAAATAGATGCAAACTAACTATTTTTAGTCTCGAATCTCTATTTCTGAACCATTCACCGGCGGGGCACGGCACCGGTGCTTTTCTGCATGTGACACGTCAATCAAGCCAATCTGGCGTGGGAAGTGGAATGGAACTACAGTGGTGGATCTCGGGCAACCATTACCAAAGGATGGCAGGCGATGGCCAAAGGAGAACCAATCAGGTAGCGTAGCAACTCCACTAAGCGGTCTATTCAGCGGTGTGTTGCCCCGTTCGCTGGTTGAAAACCGATCGGCAATAATGACACACTTCTCGAACGGTCATTCGTAGAACTGGGATTCTTGTTCTGCCATCCGTTCGGGTGGGGTAAAAATAGTCCACCGGCTGGAGCATCCGATGAATGATCGAACGAGAGATGTTTTCATTTTTTTTTTTGTACCACCTGAACCGGTTTGTCAACGCAGCCAGATGTCAACAAGTCCTCGTGGTGATGGTAAATTCTATGATTAGTGGCCAACCGTTTCCGGCAGTTCAACCAATGAGTTCCAAAGAATTCCTGTTGATTGAGCTCAGGTGCGTTATAAGATCCACAACGCGGCCCTCCTGAACCCATTCAGAGGAAGCTAAAGTGTTGGACCGATGAACGGTTTCGACTATCTACCGTACGATTTGATTTATATAGCAGGCTGTTCGATAAGTTTTGCGCTTCAATAAGAAAAGCAAAGCAAAATAATTTTATGGTTTGAAATACACTTTTAATTCGCTATGGTCTCCTTGAGCATCAATACACTTGTTTCAACGAGATTCCAATTTATGAATTCCATTCCTGAGGCTTCCACAGCTATGATAACCTCATCATTTGATGAAAAACGATTTCCACGCATGAATCTTTTCTCATGAATGAATGCTCCAACAATTCGAACTTTAATTAATGTCCTGATGAAAAAGGATTTCTTAGTTCTGAAAGAAATGAAAAAAAAGTCACAATAATAATTGGAACTTATTGTCTTGCCAGTTTGCATGCAATCCTCAAACAACCCCAAAAAACTGATGCTAACACCCTTTTTGGCCAAATTTTGGTTACGAACTCGTTTTGGAGGTTCCAGTTTCCCGAAGGTTCACGCCACACCTTAGCCTCTTGTTTTGATTCAGAAACTCATCTTTTCACTGCACTAATTGAAGGCGAAGAGTCCTTATACAGTTTCAACATTCGTTCATGAGTTTCCTTTGCTTTTAAACCATCCAAAAATAAAACGTTCTATCACTGCACGATACTTGTTTTTTTTTCTTTTGTAAAATAACACTGTTGTGTTTGTGTAGTACAACTTTTATTCTGATAAATTCTTGCAGTGATTATATTAGCTCTTTGGCTCGACAGTAATTCGGTGTAGACTGTTCGACTGCAAGCTGTCAACGGTTGTTCTGCTGACATTCCGCAGAGCTGCCAATTTTACGTACATAAAAAATACGGTGACAGTGTAGCACAAAACTTATTAATCAACCCAGTGTCATAAGAAAGTTAACAAATGAATAGTTTCTTGTCCAAGAATGGCTTTCTGGAAATTGTTATCGGTAATTCGATTAAAAAACTGAACAGAACTTAAAGAACTGTGAAGATGCAGAACTGTCCCTGGTTGGAGTTGCAAACCACAAACCACTCAGATCACAAGAACTCTACGCCTGTCTTAAGTGAACAGCTTACCTTGTGTCCGCACCTGACGGAAGAAAGGCGAAACGCTTCGTTGGCTCATCGAGTATCGCTTCGGTTGCAATTTATTTTAGTTTTAGTTTAGTTCAATTAACAGCTATCATACTTCCGTGAGTCATACATCGCCGCACTACCCGAATATCTGTCCAAGTCCGGGACTTGAACTTTGAACTTTTGAACTACCATCGTCACACCACTTTGTCGTCCCCAAACCAGCCAAGCACCGTATCTCTGCTAGCTAGCTCCATCCTTACTACCTCACTAATGACTGGATGTTTCACGAATGGCAACGACTGGGGCTTATAAATAACAACGAATTTGTAAACAATTTCTTTCGAACCTATCTTCCGCTGCAACAATACTGATGCGTTCCCGCGCGTCTAGCGCTAGCCATTTCCGGTTGCTATTCCCGTTGGTCCCTTGGTGCGTCCTGGTCCGCCACATATCTAGCGTCTATCGAAGAGATTCGATAGGCTGCTGTGTCGGTTGCGAGGGATAGGATTGATCGGTTGTCCGATCGGCACAGCCGATTGGTCCGAATCCGACCGACTCAAGCTCGGCCTCCAGCGGTACGGGCTTGGGGGTGCGGCACCCGGCGCTGCCGGCATCATCAGCTGGACCGGCGTCTGCCCGGCAGTGGCCAGGGGACTCGGTCGGGCCGACAGCCTCCGCTGCAGTGTCGTCGTCGGCAGATTGTGGAGCGATTGGGAGGACGAGTTCAGGTGCGGTGTTCCGAGCTGTTCGCCTGGTGGCACCGGCCGCGGACAGTGTCCCGGCGGATAGGCCAGATTCGAAGGACGCACACTGAACCGACGTCGGTTGGGCTTGGGTGTGGGCGCAACCGTGACGAGAGCAGAGCCACCGCCACCACCCGTCAGTGGACGGATCGAAGATCTCCGTATGACCGGCGGTGCCATCTCCACACTGCCCGTCCGACCAAGCGGAGGCTTCAGCGAGCCACGCCGCGAACCCGGTTCGATCGGTGGCGTGAACAGGGTCAGCAACGAAGGCACGGCCGTCTGGCCAGTCAGTGCCGGCGGTGCTTTGCGCTGACGTCCGGGTGAACCGTCACTGTACGCGAAGCTGCCTCGGTTCCGGGTGTTCGAGGTGCTGCTCGGAGCCACAGCTTCCTGATGGACCAGCTCCAGTGCCCTCAGCAGATCACCGATCGTGGTGGTCTCGAGTAGCTCCTCGTGCTGCGGTGGCATCGACAGGATGCTGGCTCGTCCACGCGATGTCGTCGTCAGATACGAGCTGGTCGGTAGGTTGAACATCGATCGCCGGCCTTTGCAGCTCGCCGACAGGTACGCCTCCAGCCCAACCGGACCAGTCTCCACGTCACCGGACCGGGGAGCCTTATCGGTCGCGGTTGATCGCTTGCGGAACGGATTGAGCCGTTGCAGCATGCCCCGGTTAACCGTTGACGCCGTTTTCTGGCCTTCGTCGGCCAGCATCGGTGGAACGTTGATCGTGAGGTTCGACCCGTACGGCGCATTCTTGGACAGGGCCGCACGGAGCAGGTTGTCCTTTTGCTTCACCTTCTGGCGGATCTGCATGATCTGCTGAATCTGGCTATTGTCGCCGCCGCTCCACGTCCACTCGTTGGCGTCCTGTCGAGGGTGGAAAATATTAGCCTTACGATCGCTCTCTTTCCCGGGTCACTTCGACACTTACCTCGGGTGGCACGTGAAGCTGCATCCCTATGTCCGAGGCTGCCCTTGGTCTCATCATAGGCGGCGCTGTAAGGTAGGCGCTCTTGTCGGACCCGTTGATCGACCAGCCCGACCAGGTCCGCTCGCTGGCCAGTATCTGCGAGTCGGAGAAGCAGTTGACGCCGGCGTTCAGGGACGCTCGCTCCAGGATGCTCTGGTCATCGTCCGGGCTGGCGGTGATGTTGCCGAGGGCCGTCACGACGCGCGCCAACAGTTCGGCCGGCTGCACCAACGCCTGCACGCCGAACGTCTTCTCGCGGTTGATCCGCTGCAGGTCCGTGTCAGAGAGCCGGCGCACCAGCGACCCCGGTCCGGTCGACTTCCGGTCCGCCAGCGTGAGAGCACTTTCCGAGTTGGCGCGTCTCCGCCGAGTGGTCGGCGATGACGGCGAACGGTACAAGGAAAGCTCCGGGCACGAGCCAGACCTACCCTTGCAGACCGCGCTCTGCCAGCGATCCCAGGGCTCATCGTACACGGGCTGCAAGAGGCAACAACGGAGCTAATGAGCCAACAAGCCCCACTCGGCGCCCTGTACCCGCCACTCCCGGCGAGCCAGCAAAAAGCGGCTGGCCGGGCCCCGCGCTTACCACGCCGCGTTTCGCGACTGTCCAGTGTTTGGCAAGCAGTGGAAGATATTATTATTTGAGTGAGTAATTTCGCCCATTACCGGACGGCTGCTAACTTGCCGTTCGAGAAAGAAATCCATCGGCACAAGCAAACATCGAAGGTTGGATTCGTTCGTGGAAACTTTTGGGTGATCCATCGAGTGTTTGGATTTTAAACGACCGATTATTTGACTTTTAATACGTCAAACTACGTTCTGGTAATTTTAAACGTTTAGTAAAAACTTTGAGATTTACGCAATGGGACGCCAGAAGATTGCAGAAAATTGAGAAATATTGAAATCTTTCTTCCAAAGTGGTGAGTCTTCAACTCAAACTGTACGAAATTTGGCAGGCACACGTCGTGCAAGAGAAGCCAATGCATCCACAGCGTAGTGACTATTTCGTGGGGATTTTTGTCTGGCGGCATCATCGTTCCACTTTTTTCCGAAAATAAATCCAAACACTAGATGAACAACCCCACCCTATACAATCTGAGCAGTACCGATGCCCCACCAGATAGCACCTTACCTTGAACTTTAGCATGTAGACTTCGTTCAGAATTTTCCGCAGGTAGCTTATATCTTTGGTAACACCGTTCCACACACGCGACTGAGTTTCGATCAGGTTCGATGCTAGCGCCTTCTCCAGTCGCTGAATCTTTTTGTGCGAAATACCCCTGAAACGGTGAAAAAACGAATCTCAATCCATCAATCCTGTAGTAGTTGCTGGGAGGGACTGGCTTTAAATCTGGGCTCTAGTAAAGATCGATTCGACAGACAACCAACACTCACTTGGCAATAAATCCGAGTATCATGAAAATGTATCCGATCCCGGTGAAGAACCACAGGATGATGAATATCTGGTAGACCGTAAACAGGTCGCCGAAGTCGTGCGGCTGGGAGGACTGAAACGAGGCCGCAAAGTCGCCGAACCCGATCGTCGTCAGCGTCACGAAGGAGTAGTACACCGAGACATCGTACGGCCACTGCTCGAAGTAGCTGAACACGCAGGCCGGCGCGAAGATAAAGATGATCACACCCGGTATAAGGTACAGGATGATCTGTCCGATCAAGTTGATCCTCCGTGGCACGTAGCCGGCGTTGGCCGACAGCTTGTACGCTTTGTAGCGCTCGTAAAGACGGACAAACTGCAAAGAAATGAATGTTTAATTTAACTGAAGCGATGGCGGATCCGGCGGGTCGGCTCGTCCGTCACTCTTACCCCGCGGGAGAAAAACTCGCCGACGTACGCGAAGAAGAACCCATTCACGGGCAGACCGATGAGGGCGTAGAAGATCAAGAATATTCGCCCGAACGTGTTGTGCGGTGAGATGTTGCCGTAGCCTGCAATGGGCCATCGTTAGTGTTGCCGTCTTCACGTAGAACGCAAGCCGCACTTACCGACGGTAGAGCATACGATGAACGCAAAGTAGAACGAGTGGTAAAAATCCCAATCGTAGGGCGGAACGAACTCGTCCTCGGTGTAGTTCGTCACGCTTCGCTTGCAGTAGTCGTCCAGCTGCCCGATCAGCTCCCGTTGCAGGCTCGCATCCTCAGGGGAAAGGTATTTGACGAGCATTTCTGGGTGTTGGCGGAAGAAAAGTTGTGGACAAGCGGTAAAGGAATGAAAAAGAGTACGCAAATTAGTGTGACACTAACGACAAACAAATCATTACAAAATAAAGTTAGCTATCAGTTGCCAACATAAAGACCATTACTTTCTTGTAGCAAATTGATATCCGGCCTTAAGTTGATCAGAAAACCCGAACCGACAAAAGTCTATTTGGATTTGGGAAGTTCAAAAGTCAATGGGTGGACGAAATAAAGTTGACGAAAATAACGAAATAAAGACTTGGGCAGAACACAAGACATATCGAAGTCAAATGAATGTGAGACATGTGAATGTCAAATACCCGCACAGTCTTGGACGAGAACCAAAGAAGAAGAAAAACCCCAGTTCAGGATCGTAGGAGATTATTGTCTGTGATTCATCTGGCAAATGCCTACCAAAAGATGGCATCAGACTCTATCAAACGGCAGGTTGCAAGATGAGCATCCGACGGGGGTCACTGCTTCTGAAACATTCGCGTGTGGGGGAAATTACATCAGCTTGCCGATTCAGGGACGAAAATTGGCAACACTTAGCGCATGTCGCTATATGCTGAAAGTTTAACCGGTTAGCAGTGCTGCCCGCCTCGAATTCTCTCTCGGACCACTTCGCATACTGTTTCACCACTTGAAGTAACAGCTTTCGCGCGGTTCTATAAAAATATCTGATTCAGCCAGTGCCACCCAGTAACATAGAACAGCATGCGGTCTACAGCAATGTGCTCACACAATGGCCACGAGCATGGCCGGTCTATTGACAGTTTTCTCGTTAGCCTCCAATTCGATTAGAACAACGGTGCTAACGAACCGTAAAGAGCTCAGTTCGGTTGCACCTTACGTGCGAAAATCACGCCGGATCCCCATCCGAATGTGCATGATTTCATCCAATCCAAACAGTCCGTGGTCCACTTTTCATTGGGAGCATCGCGCATGACGACCGATTACGTCCAGGTCCGGTCTCAGGTCCAACGAAATCCAGTAACATTTTCGTGCCACTGGCACCATTCTAAATCGTTGCCGTTCGTGTAGTGGAAAAAAACGAATCGAATCTACAAAACTTTATCACGAAGTCAGGTGCTAACTGCACGAAGCTAACCACCAATTCACACGGAGCGCCAAACTGACGCGACTACCAGTTATCGTACCGGTTCGAGGTTGGATGAGAAAGATATGGACAACATACTGTTACTTCCTGTAAGCTTATGTTTCGTTGTAAAAGGTAGTAACAATCGACGTTTTGAAGAAAATCAAAGTTTTTGGTTAATTTATTTCAGCACTTTATGATTTAGTATTTTAGATAAATCGATTAGTTCTGGTACTGCTCATAAGTACTCGTTCACAAACCATTTTCCCATCCGTACAGCAACCATTCCTGGGAGTTGAAGAACAGAGCGTTATGAACAGAATTTGTTTACTGACGGCAAGCTCCCATTGCAATGCACTTAAAATGCTCCATATTCATAGGGTCGCCGCGCATTCCACGTTGATTTATGGGCCCACATGTTCGATCGCTATCGCCGGCGATGCAGATAAGTCGGTGGTCACGCGCCAATCGCTAATTAATTAAATCACTCCACAACCTCCACGCCAAAGTGCTACCCGCTACTGCGGCGTTGAAATCTCTTGCAGTCCCATTTGCGCCGTCCCGTTCCTCCGACGCGCATCTCTTTCGCTCGGTTGTGGGCGCAAAAATGTTGCAATCTTTGCCACGCGTCACCATGCGAGTAGCTTAGTAGTATGCAAATCAAAACAATCATGTTCGCCTGTAAATGCTGATTTTGATTGCACCCCACAGATGGCGGACGCACTTGACACTGACGTGAATGAGCAGCCATTTAGTCGGGTCGGCTTATTACTTGTTCGATTGCAATCACTTCATCAACGCGGATCGTGACAAAAAGCGCGCTAATGGGGCGTCGATCGAGCTACGGCTCACGCTGCGGACGCTGCGTATCGGCTGTCTTCACGCTGTTTGCCGACAAAAAATGCCCGTCACAAATTTCGGGCTCAGTGCTCGTCGGTAGAAGCCCGCGGTGACTTCTTAACCAGTTGCGTGAGGCTCAATTGAACAAGTTCGGATGGCCACGCAATTGATCAAAATTTCTTTAGAAACACTCATTTTTTCATTATTTCTTCGATAACTAAATAAAAAACTATGAAATATGTTTGCGTGACGTGCGTGACCATGCGGTGTTCTATTGCCCCTTCGATAAATCTACGTACCAAACGTTATTCGTACACTAATATCTAACGCTTGTTACTTACCGGCTTGTCACTTTTTTGTTTTCGATGGTTCTTTAGAGGTCAAAATCATTTACAGATCAATCATGCCAATGTTAAAATATTGGTGCATTACAAAAAGGCAGGGGTACACAATCTCTAAAGTGTTTTGGTAGTGGGTCTATTCTTTTGCAAAAAAATGTTTTCAATTGAACTAGTAGTGCTTTAGGAGCATAGAGATCGCATTTTTATTTGACCACATGGTGGATTTTTCTAAGCTGTCAAAATTACAACACCTTGTTCAGAACACTTTAGCTTTATGTTAAAAATTTAATTTTCATATTATTTAATAAAATCATTGATCATCAAATCAAATCAAATCATTATAAAAAAATGATTTCACTGATTTTGTATTAACCATGGTTAAAGTGAATAAATATAAATTATGCGGTAATATCCCGTGTTACATCGATAACGTGGACATTGACTAAGCGATCATAAAGTGAAACAATAATACAAAAAAACTATTGTAAAACGTGCAAAAACAAACGAATAGTTTCTAATTTAATGTTTTACACACCAAATACATTCAAAAATAGTTACGCTATCTGGCCATGATGTAAGTAACTAACTATTCAATATGTATGGATTTTTGCTAATTTTTTTCTAAAAATAATTTTAATTAATTGTTTGTTGTAGAACGAACTTAAATGTTTTATCATCAACTTAGAATTTCTCATTCCAGTTGATGAGCTTATGATGACGTCTTGAGAATGTGAATGACGGAATGATCTGCAGACGAGCCACACACTACAAACTTTCGCACGAAGGCTAACAATCCCGCCTGGCAGCGCTCCACAGAGTCATACTTGTAAACAGCTGACGGTGTAAATGAAGCACATCGGAACAACGTTTCCAATTTCTTCCAATTGTGCTCTTGATAAAACATGACAAACAGCTGTTTCTGAAAACACGATTTTCACATTATTTCCGCTGCAGCCCTGCAGCCGGCATGGCGGTAAACACACGCCAAGAAAACAACCAACAGTTCAACGGCAATTTCAAGTAGATATGTGCACCTACTGTCACGCTGCATTCAGCGCAACACGTGCATGCAAAAAACTAACCCTCGCCGGCCAAGAGCATGTGATAAGAAATGGTGCAGGGCAGGCCAACAGAAAACAGCACCCCCGCGTCACTCCGGTGCCTCTGATAGCTCAGCCCGGCAAGTTACGCCAACACGGGCCTCTTCATACGCGCCGGAGCGTGAGCTTAGGTGTAACAACAGCACCGAGAACCCGCCACCTGCACCGCTCGTGCGCGACCATGCGGGATCGATTTTGTCCGCCGACCATAAACTTCCAGTCGGACGCCGAGAGGTTCATTAGAATTCAAATTGCTCCCCCTCCGACACCGAGGATCGACGGATCGCGCACAAACCACTCGAGATGGTGTCGCATGGCTTGTAATTTGATAATTTACGACCCGGACCGGAAATTGGTCTCCTCCTGATCATCGGTGACCGAATCACGATGAATGGGTTCGGCACCGCCCTACGGCCATCGATACGATCAAGGGGTGTGTGAAAAGGGGTTGCGATCCCGATACTTTAGTGGTTCGCCTATTATTAGCGGTGGCATTGTGCCGTGCAATGGCCCCACGACCGCGAGCGTTATCCTATAATCTGATCGTGCGTCCTTTCAGTTGGCCCCCGGCGAAAATCTCATCACAGAGCGTGCCGAGCATCGCACGAAGTTAGCGCTGCTACCGAGTGTCTTCAAAGTTTGGCCGATCGTCCATTGATTTGAATCTAAATTTTGGTCAACTTAGCGCATCAAGAAGTTCGGACGGATCACGATTTCATCAAATTACTTGGCATACCCTGCAGAAACTGCTGCTAAGGCTGAAGGCTGGGCGGTTGATCGCTCCACAAAAAAAAACATACCAAGGATCCAGGCCTAGAAAAGAGAACCGAAGCATCCCAAGGATAATCCCAACCACATGCCGGAATTATTGTTTGCATTAGTTTGCATTAGGTGTTCAGCGCTTCATTTGCGAAAATTGCGTTCCGTTGCGTTGAAAATTGCAGTATTAATTGAGGCAAAGAAAGAAAAGATGATGGCATTCAAGCTTTAGAATACCTAGCTAGATTCAAGCTCTAGAATACAAATTCTAGAATACCTCAAAATGCTTTAGCTCAGCAATATGTGTATCTGGGCCAGCGTTCGATTTGGCAGTTCTTTCAAAGTTCTACCCCAAAGCTTAAACGATCGGTCGGTCAAGGGACATATATTGCCTCTTGAATGAGAATAAACTTATAAGATAATTTAGAAGATGGATAACTCATCTCATTTGGTCACCATAATAAAAATAAAAATAAAAATAAAAATAAAAATATTTTCTTAAGGAAAACATTTTTTTTTATTCAATGACAAGGTATTCAAATCGCTGATCGATGTTGATTGATAGTCATTATTGTTTGAGTAACAGTAGATTACCGTTGGAAGAGTGTGTGTTAATTAAATCATTAAAAGTCTTCAGATTACTCTTCAGGCACACCGCGTCAAAATAATCATTTTTTTCAGTACCGTAATTTCCCGTAAACTCACCGTTAATCTCGATCCGCTCGGCCAGCTCCTTGGCTCGGCGTTCCGTTTCCAGGTCGTTTTCGACATGATAGAACACGCTGGCACCCAGAAACAGGTACGCTGCGTAGAACAGGAGTAACGCAAACCATTCCTTGAACGTCATGCCGGGTCATTCGATCGCTAGAACGTCCTGGCCCTGGCGCACCGCTCGCACACACTATTTCCGGTTCCCTTTCCGGTCTTCTTTAAGCACTTTGCCCTTTTGGGTGGAAAAACGCCACTCGCACGCAATCGCTTCAACGTCGAGGATCACAGTCGAGCGTCAGCTACACCATCACTCCACCTGCTCCGGTGGCTGAATAAACTTTGTCGAAGTACACGGCACCGGTACTACCTCCTCCACTCACAAACACCACCGATCTCCGTTCCGTTCCGTTCAGATTCGTTCGTTTCGGGCGCGATCGAGTACTACCGCGCTGGTAGCGTCTCGCCTTGCGCTGAGATTCAAGATGGCACGCACACACTCACGCACACACTGTCCTTGCCACCGTCAGGGTACACACCGAAGGGATAATTAAGCCACCCGGTGGCTTAACAGGTCCCGGTACAGACCTCAGCCGGGGCCGGGTAGAGCGTTCCAGAACGTCGATGCGTCAGAGCTCTACCTATTACCTGGCGGCCGGGCTCAAACATGCACCGACCTGCCCAACGATCACTAGCAACTTATCACGCCCCGGTCTCGGAAGGAGCAGGGATTGGAGGTTTCAGCTCACTCACTAGGGCTGTGACCCACCCGAACCCGCGACTGGCCCGAGCTGCTACAATTTACAGCGCTTTATTGTGCGCTCGAGAGGCTGGTAGTGTGAACACTGGCACACACTGCATCCGCGCGTATCGTATTTTATATAATCACTTATCACTTCACGGAATATTTATTCACTTCGTGATTCGATCGATCGCCTTCAGCCGGGCGATCCAGTTGCCTCCAGCGAGCTCTGCCGGAGATCGCCAATCGCAATCGGCGATGTGGCGATGCTCTGCGTGTGCGAGCGCCCGCGTCCGCAAGTTCGCGAACAAATAGACCCAGCGACAACGGAGCAAAGTTCTCGCCAATTTTCACACTGCCCACCCGAGGCCCGCCACGTTACCGGGTAATTCGGAACATTTAACATCTACCCACACACGTGTGTGCGCGCGCCTTCCTCAGAAGCAATAGTCATAAAGGCGGCCGGCGCTGCCACACTTTCGATAGGCGATAATGGAGGGGCTCTTTCCGGTAAATCTAATCGCAACAGCAGCAACAGCAGTATGCGTACGTAGAGCGGCACGGGAACGGATTTGATCAAGCTTTCAGGGTATGCCATAGTACATTTCCCACAGCAGCGCCACGCCAGCGTCGTCGGTCGGTCAGCTTCCTGCGTGCACGGCTCCCTGAAGGCTGCCTGGGCTGCCTGATCTTGGCGTCCGCGATATCAGATTAGAAGAATCGGCCCTCACCAGATTGCTGACTGCTCGGTGCGCTCCTACCGCCGTGTGGCCTGCAACGGAACGGAGAAGGAAACGGGAAAAAAAATCATCGCTGCAATTGTTTGCAAATTCCCATCCTTATCACTCCTTGCAATTCTCACGATTTAAGGATTAAGCTCGGGGAGGGAGTAGAACTTTAAGTTAATTGTGGCCGAAGTAATTTCCTGCCATCATGCTATCTTCCACCGGATCTTGCGTCGAGTCGATCTGGGTTTTAATGTTTTCCAGATTGATGATCGAAGGATGATGGCGATTTTCCGAATGCGCGAGGTGCAAAAACGCTTCTGCAACGCGCAAACACAAAGTACAAAGTTTTAGATAAAGAACGATGATTATTAAATTCATCTTCAGTCAGGAGTCGTTCGCGCACGTCCGTACTCAAGGCGCTCGTTTTAACGGCGTCTTCCTAAGCCATGGTCGCATTATTCGAAACCACGTCAACGATTTTGGTACGTGAGCGAAGGCGGTATTTTCCATGCCAAGTGACATCGTAAAACATTCGACACTTAAGCAGTGCGCCATCATCGCATGACGACGCATCAAATAAGGTTCAGCGCCGTGCTCATGCTTGAATCTTATGATATTGGGAAATTTGAAAATACGTAACACGCCAGAGACAAAAGCGGTTCTGGTTGGGTTGGTTGACAGGTACCGATCATCAGAGTAGGCTATTGATCATTTGCGACCAAACATTAAACTTATTTGCTCAAAACTGTTTTACAAACGGCCCCAAAAGATAGCTCACATACGAGTATGTCGCTTGCAAACATTCAAGGGGTATAATGTTTAAATCGTCACAAAACACCGCCAACAAGCTCAGGAATCCATTTTCATATTGAAAAACGGACAAAAGCAGCATCTTGAAGTGTAGTTTCTCAGTGAGACTTTACCCTATTACGGCTACCCTTTGAGGGTTTTTTTTATTAGACTGCCCTTAAGCATGCTTGTGGTCACCCAAAAAATCCTACATTCTTCTGGCTTCCGTTTCTTTTTGCCAACAATTTTTATTCAACTGTTTCCCATGAACACGTGGAACGAAGATGGATGGAGGTCGACTCGATGGATATCAGGGACATTCATTGGCACTTGAACCACTGCTCTAGTGCCAACGCCAACCACCCGCGGGTCCCTAAAGGCCGTGACGTCTGTCTTGCCGATAGCGTCTTGTGGAGTAAGATTATCTCATAGTTCCAGTTTAACAACCATAACACTCGTTACGGTGCGCCGTTGAGGTGTTCAAGGGTTACCGCTTTACAGCCCCATCACCACCATCGTGATACCGCACGTCAGCCGGTGATTGACATTGGATTCAATGGCCTTATCAGCGGCTTGTCGGTTACCGACAAAGCTTCCGATCGTTGCACTTTCTTTTTACTGCCTAACAATGGTCATTCATCAGCTGCCGATTGGGTTGATTATCCTTATCGATTGTCTCAGCCAATTCCGATTTTTTTTATGGATTATTGCATTCAGAGTATGTCGTCGGGCGTTCCAGCTACGGACCGGACGGCAATGAGTGGGGCGATCTATGAGGAAAATTCTATCATACGTATCGGACAAATTCGACTAGCCAAAGGCAAGTGAACCTTACTCTCTATTTTCTATCTTAGCTCACGGCATTTCAATCTGCCGCCAGCAAGGTCACTCTATTATTCGTGTCACATTGGACGCATTCCTTTTTTCTATAGTTGGTAGTCCTAACCTAACATTGATAGTGCTGCAGAAAGTTTGCTGCTGCTTGAGATATGCTGAACTCCTAATAGCACATGAGAACAGAACTGAAAAGCCACAGGCAAGTTATGCCAGAAAAGAGAGCTTTAATGAAAAAGGTCTGTGAAAACGTAAATTTGGACCGGACCCTATGAACTTGAGGATGCTCGATTGGGGGCTCTTACTTAAGCCCATAAGGCAGCAGATGTTTCAAATTTGCAAAGAATGCAATGCTCGACTCACAATGCATTTCCCCTACGGATCGTGTAGACTTGCTCGAGAACACGAGAACACTCAACTGATCGCGCAGATGCAATCGAAAGATGGTAATCGGAACTAATAAGCCAGCCACCGGCTCGACTTCACCATCCGTGCTGGGTAGCGATGGTCGTATTTGTTGCTGCCTTCAACCTGTCAGACGATAGCTCTCATGCACAGAACATTTCGCCAGACAGTTAATGAAGATGAGAAACGAGCGTACTGTGCCCACGCGCCTCCGTACTTCTACTGCTCCAGATTAAGATGATCTAACCGACGTAAACGCTCGACGGCGGTCTCGTTAGAGTTCGTCGGAACTCCGATACATGCGGGACTGGAGGCGGGCTATGCTGCTGCAAACTGGTACGAACTGTACCAAAACTGTCTCCACACTCAGAGCAAAACCCAAACAAACCTCAGCTGGCCAAATGACCAGCGCAACGTGCGGATCGACGCAGTGTGTTGACGCCGACGGAGTCTGCGGTATTTACCCATATGGTATGGTACGGCCACCACCAGGCATCTGGAAGCGTGTTCTCAGCAGGAATTTCTACCGATTTGTTCAATTGCCGTAAAATGATAATCACACCAGACACTAACCTAACGGAGTCACGACGCTACAACCTGGTTAATCTGGATGTATTTAACACGAAACTCACACAGACGCTCAAACACGTGATTCAAACCAAACGGTACAATCTGTCGGTACGTCGTTCTTGTTCTGGAAACGCTTCCTTTCGGTCCCAACCCACAGCCCAGTGCCAACCAGCCAGCCATGGGATCATCAACTTTGCGGCGCAAGTGGCGATAAGCACCACTAAACGGCACCCAGCTACTGATGGGATGGGTGGTTGGTTCGTGCTGACAAATGGGTTGCTGATTAGAGAACTAGAAGTCGATCGGCCGGAGGGAACTTTAAAAGCACGGCGAGGCTTATTAACCGGGCACTAATTGTACGTGCAGCGAGTTTGTGCGCGAGTGCAGTTTAATTGTGTGCTCGTATCAATAAGTGCGCACGGTGATAAAAGTAAACCTTCGGCCAGTGGCGTACTTCGAAATGTGTTGTTGACGCCCGCACTAGCTGTTGGACATTTTAGTCCTTAGCAAGAAAAACCAATTCTACGATCACCGTAATGCTATCCGCCAGCCAGCTGTGAACGGAGTTTTGGAAACGTTTTTAGCGAACTACTCTAGGCTGAACTGAGGGAGAGTTCGTAAAGTTGGTGCTATGCTTTTTCGTTGACTGCGCTTTTGAGGCATGGATCACGATTCTCAAACGGACCGGAACAACTTAGCGGCGACTGGAATCGGATGCTCGAACCATCAGCAATTCACTAACATTATCGACCATTTCTAGTAGAAGCAAGAACATGAAATGGGAAGATTTCTATCAACATTTAAGCATCTCTTCATCAACTCACTTTACACTTTTATGACGCACGAGAATGATTTCCGATTCACTAATTAGCCTAACCACTTGCAATCAATGGTACACTTTTTCTTGATGGTTCCAGAGTGCACCACTGCGATCGCGTTCTGGTGTCGCGATTTGTCAAGTCTGATAAGCAGCTTTCGGGTAGCAAGTGTCGATAATTTCGGTCGTGAACAGGTCTCCAAGTGCGATCTCGATCGGGGGACTGCACGAAGGAGCGCTTTATCGACTTCAACGCAGTAACGGCTTAAGAATAGTCTGTACGCAGGTTCAACCGATGGTACTCACTGGTGTAAAACGCTCCAAGCTACCAGTGATGTCTCGACGCATGTAGCCACGAAAAGAACACGCGCATCGACTAGCTACGGGTCGCCCCAAGCTTTGGACAGGGCGGACACCGTTTGCGCCGAACCGAACGACCGGCTGCTACTGATCGACTGTGTGGCCCGACGGAAACTCGCCCCTCTGCACGAGCCCTGGTCGGACTCAATCGATCAGCCAGAGGCCACATGGGCGAGGTCTACAAAACACTGACTGAGCGTCGAGCGATCTTCCTGCGCGCCCGAGACATCGACGCGCGAAAAGCAAGCTGATAGCCGGAGTGCCAACCATGTATGTATGAGAAGAGCATGTGTGAGCATTCAATGAGTGTTACGCAAATCCCTGGGCCAGTGGGTGGAGAGAGGCGCAAATTGTGATAAACGAAGTTCACACCACATGGCACATGGCACTACACTGGGTTTCGTTAAACGATACGAGAGTCTCGATTGTCGAGCCCAGAGGTGTCCTTTATTTGGGTGACTAGCTTGCTGGTGGAGGCCACGGAGAGCAATATTACGTCCTTTACATTGCTTCCTTATGTCCTCTAAGCCACCGCTCGCCCGATCAACAAGGGCTTGTGTCGAATTGGAGTCTTCCAAGTTCAAGGTAGTATACTGAAGTATACTAAGGATTGGGTCATCTATATTCCTCACAAAGAAGAGGATAGCCCACAGGTGATCAACCGCACACCGACATCCGCATTGGCCGTGCTTATCATACGACAGGTATTATCACAAAGGGCCACCGTGATGGAGTTACTCACGCCGGGCAGCATCGCGGCGCTGACCTAAGAATCGATTTATCACCTGTCCATATGCGATCAGCTGTGCATGAGACACAAAGAGAGCTTGACGATGATGCAGCCTGCAAACTGGCCGTTATCATCATTCTTAGGTCACTTAGAGTTGGTACCGAATGGCCTAAGAAATGTGAACTCGGGGCTAATGACCATTAGTCCTGTGATAAGCAGATTTGGAACAGCGCAAAATGCCAACACTGTTCCACCACTGTTCCTGTTCCTGTTTACAGGAGTGTGAACTATGGGCTCGACACGCGTTACGCGATATTCGATTGGCTCGAGAGGGTAGCTGACAATTATTTATATGATTCAAACAAAGAAGATATAACAAACTGCCCCGACGATGCTCACTCAAGAGGTTCTCTCTTTCCCGCTCTGAACGTGTCCAAACGCTACGATACGATAAGAACTTTCCAAAGTGGATGGTACACTTTGGCTTCAGTATGTCACCACGTGAGTCTTGTAATATATTATTTCCTATTAATTGTCTAGAGTGGCCATGTATTGGGTCTTCTAATTTCCAGATATCGACACGGATTTTCAAATAGTATCTATAAAGCCTGTGTAGAAAAAGTATCAATTGTTAAACTATGTTCCTTACCAGATGGCCTTACCAGAGGTTCCCGGGTTTGCCCTGACCCTGACACAGCCCATGATTCTATTGTCATATCCTATGGTTGAGGGAATTAAATTTGAGTCCATCTCATTGTCCCACGTGGTCAAATCTCAAAATTGAATGCCAAAGCCCTCGGTTGGGCCGGTTGGTCATCCAGAATACAATGAGAGACAAAACGGTCCGATGATGCACATGATGATGACCTTGGATCTATCAATCGATCAAATCAGATTTTCATCCGCATGATTACTTTTTATTTTTATCATCCATATCGTCGGGCGATGGGACATGGGATATTGGGCCCGAAACTGTTTTCATGGGATATTTTTTTCGAATTTGGAAATTTTCAATCTCATGATCGATTTCATGGCAGATCGCTTGCATATGACACAGTTCAAAAACACTTCCGAAAGATCCAAAATATCCACGCATGATCTACCCCAAAATTTCTCCAAAATTAGCAAACACTGCACAATACAGTTTTGCTTTAATTAGTCTCTAATCAAAATTGTTGCTCTTATGAAAAACATAGATTTTATTATCATAAGACGCCAGACTAAAAAAGGCGTAATAAACGCTCTGTACTAAAGAGAAAAAAACTAAAAGAATCGTTTACAATGCTGGAAACTTGGATGAAACTGAAACTTGACGGATTCCCGACCATTCGTGGAGAACAAAAGTTAACATATCAAAGTTAACAATTTCTCGTCGAAATATTTTAAATCGCAGCCCTATTTGTTTCTGAACTGTTATACGGCTTGTCGGAGTATGCGTGAACTACGATCAGCTGTTTTTGACAGTTTGCCTTTGCACAACACGTTGAAATGTCAAACATGATTCACAATCGCGCTCTTCTGCCAACTAGTCGTTCTCCAAATTGGATGATATTGTGAAACTGGCCGTACGATGGACGAGCAGAGTCGACAAATGGTTTCGGATTGTTTCCTGCGCACGATCGTTGACCCTCGGGCCACGTAAGTACCGGTTCGCTTAGTGACTCTCTTTGTTCTAAAGTTTTATTTACCGACCACGGCCACAGAAACACTCCGATCGAGCCTCCACCAACGAAACAGCCGGTGAAAGTGGAACTGCAAGTGCTGCGGTTGAAGGATGAATCGCAAAAGTTGATCATGGACACGCTCCGGGCCATTCATGGGGAGTCATTTCAGCTGGGCGACATCTCGAAGTACGAAGACAAGGGTGGCCGCATGAAGAAAGGGTTCTGGCAGGACCGCGGAAATCTGGTCATACAGGGTGGTTGCGACTTTTCGAAGGTTGTCCGCACCGGCAACAGCAACGAGGACAAGTTTCGGATGTACGCAACCATGAAACTGCACAGCTACGGTTTCCACCGTGCGCATTGCGAGGAAGCCTTAGACCACCACAACGGCGACATCGATCAAGCTTTGGCGCTACTCTTTTCCAAGTACTTTCCCCCACCGGCCAACTTACCTCCGCCACCAGAGGAGTACGGTGAGGAGGAACTCAGCACATTGCGAGCCGACGAACGTGAAGCATTGGAATCCATCTACGATAAACTATTTGTGGAGAAGGAGCACAATCATGTGTGGCAGCTAAAGTTCAAGATCGGTCACCTGCTCGTTCACAGTCCATCGGAGATGAAGAAACAAGCCGAACGGGAACGGCAGCAGCAGGAAGACGATCGACGTCGGAAACAAGATCAGCTAGCGAAGAAAAAGAAAGCCAAAAAAGAAAGGTGTTGGAACTTTGCGAAGGGCAAATGTCGCTACGGCAATCGGTGCAACTATTTGCACGAGACTGAACCATCGAGCACAGGTGAGAACGAAAAGAAGGACGGCAAACGAGGGGACAAATCGGCGGAAGAGGATCCGAACTGGTTCTTCCTAGAAGTGCGCTTTCCTCCCGGCAATCGCTATCCATTTGAACGGCCCATTCTGCTACTGAGAACCACCTGTGCTGACATCCCAGAGCAGTTGTGCCTTCGGGTGAACCGCCGACTGGTGCAGGAATCGATCGAACTAACGCGTGACGGCATGCCTTCTATCTACACCGTAGCCGACCTGTTGCAGAACGACGAAGAAATTGGTCGTTTCATCGAGCTCGATCGTTACCAATTTCTAGACGCGAAGCGATCACTCTTCTATATCCCCGAACTAGATGAAACGGACGAACCAATGGCCGGAGATTTGCCCACACACCATCAGCGAGGCACAACGGGTCGAACCGGTGGTTCGAAAACCAATCCCGAGCAGCTTCAGAAAGAGGATCGGAACATTGTGCGCAAGTTCATGGACAAACAGACGAACGCAGCCTACCGGGAGATGTTGAAAGCACGTCGCAACCTTCCAGCTTGGGCGAAAATGTCCGAAATCATCGAACTGCTCGATTCGAACCAGGTTCTCGTGATCAGCGGAGAAACTGGATGCGGAAAGTCCACACAAGTGCCTCAGTTTTTGCTCGACGACTGGCTGCTGCAATCGTCGCGGTTAGGCGCCAACGAGAAGGTGCGACACTTGGAAATAGTTTGCACGCAACCGCGCCGTCTGTCCGCGATCGGAGTGGCGGAACGGGTTGCTGAAGAGCGCAGCGAAAAGATAGGTAATACCGTTGGATACCAGATACGGCTCGAGAACCGAGTGTCTTCCTTTACGCGGCTCACCTTCTGCACCACCGGCATTCTGCTCCGGCGGCTGCAGTCTGATCCGATGCTCTCGAACGTCACGCACGTTTTAGTCGACGAAGTGCACGAGCGTAGCGAAGAGTCCGACTTTTTGTTACTAATTCTGAAGGAACTGCTCGCCAAACGTTCCGACCTGAAGGTAGTTCTCATGTCTGCGACACTCAACTCAAATCTATTTGCGAGCTATTTTGGCGACATACCGGTGCTCGACATTCCCGGACGAACCTTTCCCGTCGAGCAGCTGTTCCTCGAGGACATCCTGGAGCGGAGCGAGTTCGTGCTCGAGCCTGACTCGCAGTTTTGCCGCAAACTACGCAAAGCGGAACAGGAGCTGCTGGCAGAGGAACTGGAGTACGCGGACGTTAAGGCAACCAATGCGGCGCCGGCGAATACGATCCGTGACGAAAATCTCAAAATGACCGATTTCTTTGCACGTTACGCCGAATACTCGAAACACACGTGCAAAACGCTCTACCTCATGGATCCGCTCCGCATCAATCCAGAACTGATCGAGCACGTCCTGACGTACATTGTGGACGATCCATCGCACAGTTGGCCCCGCGAAGGGTCAATACTGATCTTTCTCCCCGGTTTCGCCGAAATTCAAACTGTCCACGAGGCGCTTAACGAGAGTCGGCTCTTTGGACCGCGGGGTGATCGGTTCGTGCTGATTCCGCTTCACTCGATGCTGACGAACGAGGAACAGGCACTGGTCTTCCGGCGACCGCCGAAGGGAAAACGGAAAATCGTGCTAAGCACCAACATCGCCGAAACATCCGTCACCATCGATGACTGTGTGTTTGTGCTCGACTGTGGCCAGATGAAGGAAAAGCGGTTTGATTCGAACCGCAACATGGAATCGCTCGAAATGGTGTGGGTTTCGCGTGCGAATGCTTTGCAGCGCCGCGGACGTGCCGGACGCGTCATGCCCGGCGTCTGCATACACCTCTACACGCGGCCCCGCTTTACGCACCACATTCTCGGTCAGCCCGTCCCAGAAATCCATCGCATCCCGCTGGAGCCGCTGTTGCTGCGAGTCAAAACGCTGCCGATGCTGCAGGAGCGCCCGATGACCGTGGTACTCGGTGCAACCATTGAGCCACCGAGTGAGGAAAATATTACAGCGGCCATCAAGCGCCTAATCGATATTGGCGCGTTTGATCGAGACGAGCGGTTGACGGCACTGGGACACCATCTAGCTGCCCTGCCCGTAGACGTACGCATCGGCAAGCTAATGCTGTTTGGTGCAATTTTCCAGTGTCTGGACAGTGTGCTCACGATCGCGGCTATTCTTAGCTACAAAAGCCCATTCGTGGCACCTTTCGGTAAGCGGGATGAAGCGGATAACCGAAAACGGCAAATGGCCATCGCCAACAGCGACCATTTGACGATGCTGAATGCCTATCGACGGTGGATGGTCGCAGCCAAACGCAGCCGCTACGCGGGCCAATGTTTCGCCGAGGAGAACTATCTTTCGAACAAAACGCTGGCAACGATCGGCGAGATGAAGTACCAGTTTCTTGAGCTCCTGGTTTCGATCGGTTTCGTACCGCTCGATCTATCTGGCGGTCGGAGTCGTGCCAAACGGCAACAGCTCGACGATCTGGCGCAGTTGACGGGGCCGGAAATGAATGTGAATGGTGACAACAATCGTCTCCTGGCGGCCATACTATGTGCCGCGCTGTATCCGAACGTTGCGAAAGTATTATCGCCGGAGAAAAGCTTTGTATCGGGTGCTGGTGGAGCCGTGCCGTACTTGCCACGTGCGTCCGATTTGCGGTTCAAAACGCAGGAGGACGGTTTCGTCTGCTTACATCCCTCGTCCGTGAACGCCAGCGTAGGATTCTTTGGGTCCCCGTTTCTGGTATACCAGGAAAAGGTTAAAACGTCACGGATCTTTATCCGCGACTCGACGATGGTGCCACTACTGCCCATGGTACTGTTCTCCGGCAGCGATCTTCAGATCGAACTGCATGGTGGTGACTTTGTAATACTGCTTGAGGGAGGCTGGCTGATGCTGCAGACTGCCACGCACCAGGTGGCGGAAATGATGAAATTTTTGCGCCTTGAACTGACCAAAATGCTGGAGCTCAAGATTAGCGATCCACTGCTGAACCTGTTACACCACGAGCATGGTAAACGAATCATCGAGACGATCGTGTATCTAATCAACAAGGAATAAAAATGGACGGGTTGTACAGTCTCAGTGTACCTTATAAATGTACAGTTCCGATTAGTAAAAGTCTACAAGTTGCAATAAAAAAGAATTTATACAATGTACGACGGAGTGATTGTAATTTTTTTCATTATGCAAAATGCAATGTTTTTCGTCTTTTCCGGTCGAATGACTGTTCTCAATGAAATTGAATTGTGGAATAAACACGATGCATTCGCCTCATTTGCTCTACATTATTTCTTCAGTTTTATTCATGAACGATTCGATTATAAAAACAAAATAAATACTACACAGCTTGTCGAGTGTCGAGAGTCCATCAGGGACAAATATCAAGCGAACCATACGGTTTCGCTAGGAAATCATAATCCGTAAGGTATCCTTCAAATTAGTGTAACGAAAGCGATGAAAACAAAAACTTGAAGCCTATTTCTACATAATTTCCAAAACCAACAAAACTATTGACATACAGCGCATGAGGCAGTAACATAGGAAAAGCGCCTCTCTTCAGTTCACATACTTCTTCAGCAATTTATTTGTTGACAACATTGCGTGACATAGTTTGCGACCTTCTAGTGGTTTGCCACTTGATCGAGAGGAATAAGCGACAGCTTTCCGATCGCACTTGCACAGCACTTACGAGGCTCGTTAATATGTCTATGCTCTAAATACGCTCCTCCGGTTCTCCTGCAAAATAACGGCAAAAACCAAAAAACGCGGCGCGGCAAAAGTCTATGAAATCAGATAGTCCAATGCCTTATGCTTATTGTTGTCGAACTTTAGGAGAGCGTCGGAGATTTTCTGCTCCTCGAAACCAACGTCTAGCAGCTCACTCAATGGTATAAGGTGCTCGATGACCTGAGAATGGGAGGAATAAGTATAGTCGAAGATACCACCGACTGGACTCAGTAGTTTTGTTACCTTTTTGTCATCGTTTCCAATCCTTTGCAGAACCCACACTACGCGCTCCAACGGGAAACCCATGGAGCTGATACGTTTCACAAGATTCTGTTCCGCGTGAGACAGTTGATTGTATTGTGTGTAGTCGATTCGCTTTTCGCCACTCACTGTAGGTATGAGGACACAGAAACACCGATGAATACATATTATTTGCACCACCATTTTTATGCAGAGAATAGTGTACATAGTACCTATTACCCTATAACTCACCCGAATTTTCAGAATCGGTAGTAGTGGACCGACCATCGCTTATCGTTTGACTATTGTTGCGTGTCCGGCGCGTTGCCGAATCCTGTATCTCTTCGTTTAGCTGGCGGAGGATGTCGGGGACGCTACGAGACTTCGATCGGAGCCCCACCGCACCGGACGCTTCGCCATCGTTGGCATCGGCGACGTTGGTGCTATATACAGAGGGATTTGTCGGTGTACATCCGGAAGAAGACGACGACGATTGATACCCGTGATAAGTCGGCACCATGTAAGCTGTTCCGGCGGTTGTCGTCGTATTCGTGGCCGTACTATAGCCATAGTTAGTGGCGTACGTATTTCCAGTCGAGCCACCAGTCATCGAGGTCGACGGAACGACCGAGCTAGGATAGTGGTAACCGTAGGCGTAGCTCTGGATCGCGGCTGGTCTGTATTCTGGTTGATGGCTTTGACTAACAGGCACATGGTACGGTGTAGGGCTCGTGTAAGCGTTCATCCTATAGCGATTGTCAGCCGCGGTCGCCGAGGAGTATCCCGGGGTGGCCATCGCGGCTGAATCGTACGGAGCAGCGTAGTTCGCAGAGTACTGCTGATGATAATTCGAGTAGGACGTTCCAAGGTAATCATTAGCACCGCTCACGGCGACGGACGTTTGAGTAAATTGATATTGGTTAAGAGGATAGCCAGGCTGGGGCATCGAATACTGCTGATTCGTCGTGAAAGGCGTAGTGTACTGATCGTTCGAATGTACAGCAAGATGTTGCTGCTGTTGCTGTTGCTGCTGCTGCTGCTGCTGCTGCTGCTGCTGCTGCTGCTGCTGCTGCTGTTGCTGTTGCTGTAGCTGTTGCTGCGGTTCATGTTGCTGTTGTTGGGAGTGTTGCTGTTGAGGTGGCTGCTGCAAAATCTCCGTTTCTGCCTCTTTCGTCTGCTGATGCTCCGTCTCTACCGTCGGACTAGTGAGGTTCGTATTGAGCTTCAACACTTGTGCCAAAATATCCAAATCGTTTATCGTACGCAGCTCCATATTATCGAACGGACTGGACGTATCGTTCTCAAAGTCCGAATAATTGATTTTGTTATAATTATTGTTATTGTTATTGTTGTTGTTTCCGAAGGTAGCGATTGGTGCTGTTTTCAGCTCGGTGCCAATCTGGGCCGTCTTTGGAATGGTGATGTTGGCGCCCACGGGAGCCGCAGAATAAGCTTGAGTCTGGGCAGCACTCGGTGCTACCTCTCGTATCACAGTCGGTACCAGGATCGAGCTGAATTGGCTGCTATGGTCGAACGCTTTTGCATTGGCCGTGCGTTCGTCCGACGAGCCGGATGGGGCCGATTCATCGTTCTCTTCCTCCTCTTCCTCCTCGTCGTCGTCATCCGTTCCTCTGTTGGCGGGCCGCGCAGACCGACAAGGAACCTCGGCATCGCCATTGTCGTCACTAGCGCTCGACAGTTCGTCCGTGTTGGGGTAAGAAATTTGATGTAACTTTCGGTTCTGTTCGTCCTCGATGTGTCGCAACCGGTTCTGTTCCTGCACCCGCAGGCGACTACTTCGCTCGCTCCGCTCCCGCTCCGTGATGGCTCGCCACTCGGTCATGCGTTTAAGTACTGTGTCTTCCAGCTCGCAACCGTAGCATGACTCACGCAACACCTGCCTAACGTCATACTGGCTTAGGCGGTTAACAACTCCCTGCGGGAGCACTATTTTTGGTGGCGGTTTGAACCGTTCCGATATCTTCACCGGGACCCCATCCATGTAGCCAGGCGGACTGTGCGACATGCGGACCGGAGGACGCACAACGTCGCAATGCGCTCATCAGAAAACGCCTTCCAACAAGCTAAATTCAATTAACACCACTGGTGTCCACAACGCTGAGAGTGGCCTTCATCATCTGCACCAGCCAAGCAGTTTCCGACCCGACGATGAATGGGCATCCGTAATCGAACGCAGCGCTCCTATGACTTTCCCTTCCACCCTACGAACGATAACGGAAATGGTGAACGCAAAGAAGAAACAAGAAGAAACGCTCCCAAAGCTGCACACGGAACCTTGCCAAACACAACATATAAATTTACGCTGAACAGGAAATATATTTTCTCCACGCACTTCTCCTTATCACGGCTATTTGTCCGTTCTTCGAACTGTCAAACAAAGCTGCTATTACAGGGTGACCATCACGTGCAGGGTTGCGCACAATGCTTTGATGCCGATGCTTTGTCGACTGTTGAAGCCCGTGGTATGATTTTTCATCCTCGTACCATTATTACAGTAATAATTTCTCGAAATCTTTGATAATAGTAACTGAACATTTTAATGCCAAGAGAGCGATCTGTTGACAAAAAGTGAACTCAATTTGCAATATTTTTTTCTTATGGCTTCTCACGCTCTAAACGCAACCCTTGATATTGCGCGACGCACTCAGTTGTTCAGTTAGATTTTACGATTCGTCCGTGTTCTTCGCTCGTAGCACGGTCCGCTTCAAATTCCGTAGGTCTTTGCTCAAATCCGTTTTCTGCATCGGGTAAGTCTCGAGTGTCGAGAGCCCCTCCGTTAGCAGCGCAGAATTGCGAAGAGCGAAAGAAGCTGTCCTGCCGCTTTTCTGGCAACCATCTAGCAGCCCGTCCCATCGCCATCGCAAACAAGGCGTGTTCCTTTTCGCTATGCTCAGCGGTGACTCGGCAACTGATCAAAAAAGAGTTAAACCAGACCGTGTGATGAGCAATAACAAGACGGCAACGGATCCGACTTTTGCGGTGATGCGTGGTGGAATTTCGGGTGGCAGCAACAATAGTAAAGAGCAATCTGTGAAAATGGGTTTATGTTGAGTGTGTTTGCGTGAATGATTAAAACGATTCCGGTGAATCGAAGTTAATGCTGTTATTGATTTTGGTGTTGCCATTTATCAAAATTCGTGGTGTGATTGATTTTATGTAATAGCAGTACTTAACGCAAAAAGTGTTTTGCCGTAAAACATTTCAAGTTAATAATAATCCACATGTTTTCTCCACACAGCAGACAAGATTATAGTGCATCGAGTTTGACGAAAAAAGAGCAAAGAAACAGGGTATAACAACGAAAGGCAGTGCCAGCATTGAAGGCGGAACAAAAAAGCTCGAAGGTGCACAGCGAGCTCAAATTAATGATTCTGCATTCGGCAAATTGTTGAGTAAATTACTCAACATACAGTGCACAATCCTTGATGGTGTTGCTCAAATGACCGCACGTGCGAGTGTTTGTGAAGGGAGCGAAAAATCTGATGTGTATACACACAACTGCACCCACGTAGTGGTACGATCTGTGCAACCCCCGGACAACACAGCAACAAAGAGGAAAAGAGCAAAATCCGTGTGTTTACCGAGCGCTCATAGAAAGAGCGAGAGAAAGGGCATCTGGGAAGAGAGCAGAGTGAGCGTCTAGCGTTTGATGATTGAGAATTGGTGTGCGATTGTGTGTTACTGTGATTGTTCTCTCGCGTAACATCGAATTGCAATACGAAGGCGCTAACGACGGCGTCCGGGATCAATCAAACGGCTGAAAGAACACTAGCACCAGCAACAATCCAGAATCGTCTCTCGCCGCGTCATTTGACGGAGGCAGAAAGAGAGAGAGAGAGAGAGAAAGAGGATAAGAGATTCGTTTGACGACGGGCGTTGTACTTCATCATTGTATTTGCAGCTTGGTCCGGAAGGCGTATGAGCGCAACAGAGGAAGAGCACTGAATTGATAGAAAATAACAACATCCGAAAGTCGGCGCCGTTTCCAGTGGCGGCGAATCAAAGCAGCAGGTGAACGGCAGCGCGTTAAAGACCGTTGTGTGTGTGGCTGGTGAGAGTCCTCTAAATACGCGAAGTTCTCGCGTGATGTGATTGTGACCAATTGTGTGTGCATAGATAGAAGTCCCTATTTGTTCCGTAAAAGGTTTTTCAATCTTAGTCGAAAACCCAATTGTATGAATCGAGTGAATTGGTGCTATCCACTATCGGAGTGTGTTGCAAACTGCGCTCTGCTCCACGCCCCGCTTCTTCTTCACCTATAGTGCGAGAAACAATAGCAACGGAGAATACATCCGCCGTCTGATTTCCTCGCGAACATTGGTTTGCCTTTGCGAATAGCAGAACAATGACGGAGTACAAACTAGTAGTAGTAGGCGCCGGAGGTGTAGGCAAGTCCGCCTTGACCATTCAGCTTATTCAGAATCACTTCGTGGATGAATACGACCCGACGATTGAGGATTCCTACCGGAAGCAAGTAGTTATAGGTAAGTTCTTCGTAAATTCAAATGCGCTATTGTCTTCTAATTAGCATTTAATCCGTAGAACATTTCAAATCATATCAAGCCTATCGAGTTTCATTGGTAGTTCAAGAGGAAAACAACATAAATCGGCCCCAAATACGGCCCAGTCTGTTCCTAAAAGAAAACAGTATAAAGCGCCCGAACAATATTATTCGTTGTACTGTATTGCATTCTACTGCTGAGGCTTAGCTCGTTTCGCACGACCATATGCTGATTCGCTTGTGAAAAGCAACATTTGTAAAAAGTGAATCATCAATTGGCCAGCCAATAGAGTAAGGAATGCAGCTTCGTGTGCGCTATGCATCTTGTGCTCACACTAATTGAATTCAATTAATTAACTCATTTGTGTTCATTGTGTGCATTCGGCCAAAGCCACTAGAGTTGATGTCACGCGATGCACAAGCAAAACATACATTTGGTCTCTACTTCTTATCGAAGCCGACCCAAAGCCAACAAAAAACTTATCCCGCGCCACTTATCTAACGCTCCTTTCACCGTTCCTTTCATTGCTTCACATTGCAGATGGCGAAACTTGTTTACTCGACATTCTGGACACGGCCGGTCAAGAGGAGTATTCGGCGATGCGCGATCAGTATATGCGAACGGGCGAAGGATTTCTGCTAGTATTTGCTGTTAATAGTGCCAAAAGTTTCGAAGACATAGGTACGTAGTAAAGGTGATCGTGAAAGAGAGAGACAGAGTGTGTGTTACCGAGCTTCGCTCGACACGATATCGATACTGAGTTAAACTTTCCTACCCTTGCAGGAACGTACCGAGAACAAATCAAGCGCGTTAAGGATGCCGAAGAGGTGCCGATGGTGCTGGTTGGCAACAAATGCGATCTGCAAGCATGGGCAGTGGATATGAATCAAGCAAGAGATGTAAGTAACCGGTGATGGTGGGCATCGAGCACAGAATCCTTAGACCGTAACATTCCACCCGTTCCAATTATTCCGAAAATTGCAGGTGGCGAAACAGTATGGCGTTCCATTCGTAGAGACCTCGGCAAAAACACGAATGGGTGTAGATGATGCCTTCTACACACTGGTGCGCGAAATTCGTAAGGACAAAGAAAGAGGGAAAAAGAATCGGAAGCACCATAAGCTGGTCTCGAGCAGGAGGTTCAAGTGTCAGTTACTATAAAACTGGCTTTCGACTGACCGAAGGCTGACTGGCTTTCGACTGACCATTACCAGCCAACCAGCCAGCCTGCAATCCAGCAAACAGTATGTCTCCGCCCCGTTCCACAAAATGATTTGCGAGAAGTTGTACGAGGAAAGGATCCACCATTTAAAAGATTCTTTCAGTGCTACCGTTGTATAATCTCCCAACGAAGAAAAACAACTTCGGCAGCAGCAGCCAAAACGCGGGAAGAAGATGTTTCACAATTACCAATAACATTGTTCTTCGATAGAATCCCATCGTTAGACGAATAAGTCTACCGATGCGCAAATTGTGTCGTTGCCAACAGCCAACGCACTTGTTTCAGTTGACCTTAGATCACTAACGACGAAGAAACGGTTATGAACGCTAGCTAGAAATCATCGTCAGAAACGGGCATACTATCGATTAGAATGATCGTTCTCAGTAAGATTCGACACGTGAATATTACATGCTCGATCGGTTGATAAAATTTAAAACAAATCAGCCAGCACTGTGTATTCAAGACGCACAAGTAATTATTGATGGTTTAAGAATAGATTCCAGACTAGGAAAGAGGAATACTTCCGCAATCCGCAGTAGAAACGAACGATATGCAATACTGCGTTAAGGTCCTAGAACAGGCTTGCATTATTGGGTTTAACACAAGTTTTGAGTGGCGCAATGGACGGATCAGGCGTTTCGTGTCGCCGAGCATCGTTTTTTTTTTTGAATTTGTCGATATTATCCTATCGTTCGTTGCGTGTTGCCACGCCGCTTCAGCGCTCAAAGCAGATCACTTACGCAGTAATCGGTGAATATTAGGATTTAGCGGCGATAGAACTCAGAATGATAACTGAACAGAGACCGAAGAGTGGTTCAAAGCAAGATATGTATAGACATTTTGTGTATCTAATGTGCGCTACCCACGGTGTTGCACCGGTTTTCACTTCACATCTGCCCGTAAAGACCTATGATAAACGTAAATACGAAGTTTAAGTAAATTAGTTATCTTTTGCTCTTACCAACTCATACGTCTAACCCCCTACGAAGGCAGAAGGCGAGTGAAAAGGCGCCATCATCCGACGATGCTGAGTGAGCAATACGTAAGAAAGTAGAGAAAGTCATCATGATGGCAAATGAAAAGTGCGACTAAAACCACGCTTTTTGGTTCGAAGATCAGTCACATCATACAAAGCCCCGAGTGTGTGAGGGGCTAGGAAAACAAGAAGTGTATAGCATGAAGGAAGGAGTAAAAGTGGTTCAAAGTGGCCAGCACAATTAGACAAATGAAAAGAATTAGGAAAAGGAAATGGATACAAATGAACATTATTCAATCAACACAAGAGACCGCTGCATGATGCGGATACTTCAGCTACGTCTAGCAACTAGGCCACTTTCACAAAAGAAAGGTCCCAAATTACACACAGGAAAAGATTCTATCGAACGTTTAGATTAACGATTAGCAGCAGCTGGATTAGAAACACCACAATCCAGCACGACGCCGATCATTAGATATCTTATTAGTTTTATGATGTAAAACGTACGGAAACAAAACTAAAAAACAAAACCATACAACCAAAACCAGTGGCGTCGATATTATTTTGTTATCCATCCTTTTCTTTACGATATGTACACTTGACATCGTGTGTTTCCCTTGAATTGAACTTGGCTCGTTTTGGGCCATGCTTACCAGTTTCGTGACGAACTGAGACCAACGGCACCAACTGAGACCAGCTGCAACATTGATCGTACTGAACGCCATTAGGTAAATAATATTTGAACTTCGGGAAATGTGTTGTTGAAGTACTTTGTCCTTAGTTTGCCATCATTTTTTATATTTTAGTTTTACCAGTTGGCATGCAAATTGACAATCCTTAGAGGATGTACTTGTAGAGGATTGTACTATTCAAAACCACACTTGAATCAAACGTAGATCTGGAGGGATCTGGAAATGAAAATAGAGCATAATGTGAACGGGTTCGGATTGCAGGTAAAGTATAATATACCCGTTAAATCGGTACATCATCAGGACATTGCGTTGATCTTTTGTCTTAGTTCTTCAGCCAACGAACTTTCTCTAGTAAGGGGGACGATTCGTTCCTGTTATTGAATGGCACGTGAAAGTGATTGTAAGAGACTCATCAGGGACTTGTTTATTTGCTGATGGGCAACATCGACCTTATTTTCTACATGTTTAGAGGGGGCGGGAATCGAAAGATTGCAAATCAACCAGCGTAACAAAACTAGTCTTTTGCGCAAGTGTAGATAGCTAAAGCATAGCCGTTATCAAATTGACGATGCTACATACCCCACTTTAACCCTCGATACTTGATACGAAGGAAATACAATAGCAGTCGAAAGCACTCAAATGCACAGACACAAAAATGGTCAATACCACAAGGCGCCTCAGCGGAACCAAATCGTTGCATCCGGGGAGATTTTTTCGTTTGCTACTGCAGTAAAATAGGCAAATGTGTGAGATTTCGCTTGCAAAAATGCCATTAGTCCGAGGAGGAGACACAATTACATAAGTATAATGAATCAGAAATATTTAACGACAAGTGCTACAACAAAGTGCATCTACCTACCAGTCAGTAACAAATAATAAGGACTTATGAGAAGGATGTCGGTGAAGAAAGGAAGGATAATAAATAAAGAAGAAGAAAAATGGATAAAATATTTTACTTTCTTCATGTTTACTTTCTTTCGAATTTACCCTAATAGGTGTACTTTCGGGGCTGTAAGCGCATTTAATTCATCTGACTGCGAGCTAGTCTGCACGCAACAGATGAAACAGAAAAAGATCTCTCTATCGATAGTAATATATTTATTCACCTCTAGCGCAAGCAAGCTCACGAATCTTTTGCGGACTGATTCGAACGTATTTTGTCCAGCCTGTACAGTTTCTCTACGTCTACGCTTGGAAACCGTTGGGCCAACGTTTCCCGGTCAATGTTGGGAAACCGGCGAAGCAGATGCACCACCTCATTGCGTTCGCGATTGCGTAGCTTGCGTTTCTCGTTGTACAGACGCTCGCGATACTTGCGCAGAAACTTCATGACAGCGGAACCGCCGTACGAGAACTTGTGCCGCTCATTCCACTTCGTGTTGGCAAACTTCGGTATCACGTGCTCGAACGCTCGGTAGAAGAAATTTATGCCGAGCTGGTTCGACACTACGCGCCCCGGTCGTTCGCCGGTTTCGCCCGTTTCCAAACTATAGTACGCTCGGTTACGTTCCCGTATCACGGTTTCCAGATTTTCCATCGACTCCTTCACCTTGTCGAGCCGTTCGGGGCTGGGAAACAGTTCCATCTTTTCCTTGCACTCGTGCTCCATCGTTAACAGCATGTTGCGCTCCTTCAACAGCACGAACCACAGCTTGTGCAGATCTCCGTTGGACTTTATTCGCATATCATCCTTCGTCCAGCAGCGGCCATGCTTGACCTCTTGCTCGCCCCAGTTTTTCTTATCGTCGAAAAATTCCGCCAAATCGTTACGGGGAGCACTGGTCCCGATCGCACGCATCGGATGCTTTTGCCTGCAAATGGAAACAATCGCCGCTTGCTTGTTTATGTAATCACCGTGAGAGGCAAACACTTGATTTCAGCCAGCCCTTACCATTGAAGAACTGATGTGCACTGCGGAGTAGCTAGCGGAAGACGCCGTGCCAAATGCAGCGCAACGGGCGCTAATTGTTTGAAAACATTCATTTTGCAGCAAATCCAGGACGAACGGATTCGCCAAAAAATGTGCGATCCTGTCGCCGGGAACCGTGATTGTTTACAATCACCGGAACACTGCTGTCATCGGTAGGGTGCAGCACGCAGCCCAGACACCTGTACAGGGTTGCTTGTTTGACGTTTTGTAAATTTTGAAATTACAGTTGAAGAGCCAATCGATCGAACCTTTCGATTGGAATAAAAACACCAGAAGTTAGAGCAGTGGAGTTTCGTTGTTCAGCCTTGTTAAAACTTGTTCGTTGCTATCATCACGGATTGAGAAGGAATTCGTTCTAACAGACGATGCCTTTTGTTGGCTCGGTCTGTCGGGCACCGTCCAACTGCAAGTTACCCCTGGTATTGTTGTTTAACCTTCATGACTGTCGGTCGATACGATTTGCGGAGATCCTGCCGTTCGGTGGGGTGCGCCATCGTCACTTTCGGATGCACGTGCTGCGTTAGGCGAAAACGCTTACCGGCAATATCAATGTGATACACCGCGTCCTTATCCATGATAAACTCCGTGGTGATCATGCCCGTCCGCCGACTGATGTACCCAAGGCAGACGAGTTTTTCCGACCCGAAGCCATATCTGTTGAAAAAACGGTATCAACACATGAGCTGTTGGTTGACGTGTCCTTTAGCTACCACTTACCCAGCGGATGTGACCGTGCCACAAAATTCCCCGTTCCGGTAGAGAGGTTCCCCTCCCCACGGCCAAACATCCTTATCAATGTCGATTTCCTCGACGTGGAACAGCACCAACCGCTTCCGCAGCCCGTCCCGTTTCTGCGCCTCCAGAGCTTGGCGGCCGATGAAATTTTCCTTTTTCTTCAATTGTGAACTCTGTAAATCAACAGGCACTGCCTCAGCACACACAGGACATGCACAAACATGGCACTTACATCGAGCCGTACCGAGTAGAAGACGCCCGCCTCGAACGGTGTAGTCATGCTCGTCAGCTCGTCGCCCCAGAACGGGATGAACCGGTCGATGCGCAGGAAGCGCTGCGTCAAGGTGCCCACATCGCGCACCCCATAGTCTCGCCCGACCCTCATCAAACGATCGTAGACATGAAGGGCGTACTCGGACGGCACGTGAAGACAGTAGCCGGGCATGCCGGTGTGCGTGAAGGACATGATCATCACATCGCTCGCGTAACCCACGTTCAGCTTCCGGTAGGTGAACGGCGCTAACCGGACGTCCGAATTGGACAGCTCGCTCATGAGCGGCGTAGACTTGGGCCCGACCACGTTGATCACGGTATACATCGAAGTGACGTCATTCAGCTGGACGGACGCATCGGTCGGCAGGTTGCGGGACATCCAGTCGTAGATGCGTGTTTGCTGCGACGAAGGAGAAATCATAAAGTAACTGTCCTCCGTCTGGCGTATCAGCATGCAATCGTTCTCGTAGCCGCCGCTTTCGTTCAGCATTCCCGTGTGCACGATGTGGCCGACCGAAGTGTTCACGTCGTTGGCGCACATCATCTGCAGATAGCTCAGGACGGCATTTTCGCCCGATACCGTGTCGGACTGAATGCCCGGCTTGATCTCAATCTTCGAAAAGGACGAAATGTCGATGATACCGACGTGCTGAGCGCACGCCTGATACTCCTTCTCCATGAACTGGAAGAATTTCGGCTTGTAGAAGCTACCCTGGGGCAGGGTGGGCAGCGGGTCTCCTCCTGCGTGCGAGAAAGGAATTCCTACATGAAGCTGCACTCTCACGTCACGCCTCGGGCAAACTTACGCCTGTACTCAGAATCGAAGTAGAGTGCTCGCTCGTAACCCATCTTAGTACCGAACACCGCACCTCGTGCCTCCAGCACGCTGTACAGCGGCGAGCAGCGTAGTTTGCGCGAAAACTTGTACTCACTCTGGTTCGGGTAGAGGATGGCGTATTGGCGGCCAACCACCTCCTTGATACGCTGCTGCAGGTACTGGCGATTGTTGTGGAGATCGAGGAAACGCTGCACATTGAACGGCAGCATCTCGATGGTCGGTGTCCCGCTAATGATCCACTCCGCCAGGGCCTTCCCTACGCCCCCGGAACCCTGCAGCGGGTTCCCATTCATCCCGCAGGCAACGAAGTAGTTCTTCACCTCGGCCGACTCCCCGAAGATTAGGCGTCCGTCCGGGGTGAAATTGTCGGGGCTGTTCCGCATCGCTGGCATCGTGAGATCGCGCAACACCGGCAGCCGATCGACGGCTTTCTCCCACAGCGGTGCACAGTGCGAGTAGTCCTCCTGCAGGTACTCCTGCCACGCCTTCGGTATGTCTTTGGTATCATCGAACGCCGGTTTGGCTTCCTTCTCGAACCAACCGACCAGCAGCGATTGGTCGTTTTGCCGAGCGTACAGGTTCGCGTCGTAGTCGCGGACGCAGGGCAGCAGATTATCGTCGTCGGTCGGCAGGTTTAGGGACGGCGTTAGCGCATAGTAGTGTTGGGCCGGATAGGCCGGGACACGGACCGCCGGTTTGCACCTCAGCCCCAGCTCGCGGGCCCACATTCCGCTGCAGTTCACGAAGTACTCACACTTGATCGTGCCCACGTCGGTTTCGATCGAGTCCACCCGCCCATCCTTGGTGTTGATCTGTAGAAATCGTTAAGCATACGGAGGAATTATGTTACAACTAGTTTCTACGGGGCTACAGTCTGTTATGAAGCAAGATCGGCTAATGACGATTTTGAAGTACACGCTTCGTGGTGCATCAAACAAAACGGTCCGTTCTATCTGATGCAACGCACGAGATCCAAAGTGGGATATAATTAGGCCCTATATAAATACATTTTCCAGAGGTCTGTCACCGACGACGATGCGCCATTCGTTTTCCCTACACCAAGAGCGAAGCGTATCCTCACCATTTTCTGGCGACTTAAGAAGTGGCATTCCAGTGAATACGGACACAAGGTCCAACATTTTACTCACATATTTCACCTGACACCCTTCGAAGTACTTCACGCCTTTCCGTTTGGCTTCGCCGGCCAGCACCTGCACGACCGCGGCCGGATCGGCAATGCAGTCATCCGGCACGTAGACCGCCCCTTGCAGATCGTCCGTGTGTAGAAACGGGTGCAGCCTCTTGGCCGTCGCCGAGTCGACTAACTCGCACTGCATCCCCGTTGGCAGGATATACGCCGCCCGCCGCTGCAGCGCGATCACTCGATCGTGGGTTTGCGCTAAATTAAGACTGCCGCACTTTCTCAGCCCAATGTCGTGGCCTTGCCGGTGCAGCTTCTGGTACAGCTTCAGGCTCTCCTCGATGAGGGTGCGCTCGGGGGTCGGCTTGAACAGCCCGATCGTGCCGGAGCCAAAGTGCGACGTTCCGCTCCCGATCTTGCTCTGGTCCAGCACCAGCACATTGTTCCACCCGTTGTCAGCCAGATGGTAGGCTACCGAGTTTCCCAGCAGGCCGGCGCCCGCAACAACAACACGTGCCTGACCGGGGCTACTGGCTGCTTCACTGTGGCTGTGGCAAAACGTGAGTCTCTCGCACACGGGCCGCCCCGGGAAGCGCAGCAATTTGTACATCCTTCCTGGGCCACACTGCAGACACACACTGCGGACGGCTGGCGTCCAAATTTTCGCTCACTCAGTCGTTCTCTATGCCGCGCAATTCGGTGCTTACATAATTTAATTTAAATCACAGCTCATTGACAGAGTCCGCCGCCCGATCACATTGTGTCGTGTTTGTGCACTGGTCGCAATGAGACGAACTGTGGTGAGTGATGAAAAACACGCCTCCAACCTGTCACGGTGTAGTGACAGTGATCGATATTCGATATACTTGGGCATCGCCGCCGTGGAGTCACGAAACAACAGCCGAAGCATGCGCACATCGTCCGAAGTCCGGAACACGCCACAGCGCTAGTGAAAGTGACGACACGCAAGGAAGAGTTTGTAAACAAACCGCGATTTGTTGACATCCTTGCTCGGGATTACGAAGCACCACGTGCTTCGTCGTCGTTGCCTAGCGATGGGCTGCAGATGGAAGTGAGTAAGCGATTCGTCGGAGTATGCGTACGTGAGCTGATAAGTGGCCTTTTACGGGACTCGTCAAATACATTTCCAACCCCGTTGAACTAGAAGATAGGTCAAGGCTACATCCTGAAAAAGGATATTTTTTTCGTGTACTGATTTAAGTTGTATCTCCTCTTTTCGAGATTAGTGGACCCTATCCATTGTGATTATAAAACAAATAGTTGCGGGGATAAATAACGTCGCTTGGTGAGCAATCGATATAATCATTATTACAAATACAGATTAGGCAACATTAGATAGGAAAACCTGAAGCTCCACAGTACTATCTACTTATTAGTAACATGTGAATAATAAGGCTAACTTTACGCTACAATTCCACGTCGAAATTTAACGGTCGTCGCATGGTGTGTTGCAACGGCTAAATCCGCCATTGCTCTTTTATAGCACGCAAGCGATGACAAATGCCCAACATCATTATCAGGTGGGTCGATAAGTAGCTAGGTTAGCATTAAAACGTGAATAGTAATTATTTTTCGAACTTATCTTTTTCACATCTATTGGCCATTTGCAAACTGTAAGCTTCATAATGAAGTGGTTTGCTATCAACCCGCCAATTAAAGCTTGATTGATACTTTGGTCGAATAGAAAACGAAAAATGCAAACAGAACCAGTTCTAAAAATGCCGATAAAAATGCGCAACTGCCTTGGTTTGTCATGTAACATGTTGACTGTTGAATCTACGGAATAATGCGATTGGGTGGTTGTTTGAGGCTTTTACACTGTGCAAATGCACCCAACCTCTCTGGGCTTGGCCGCGGCTAATCTAATCCCCTTCTTGCGGTGGTTGATAACAGTTCCAATGTGTCGATAACGACACTCGATACACGTCGACGAAGGTGTTCTTATCGAAACAAATACGCCATTCGGGCGCGAAATGATGGAACGCGGTGCAATTTTCGATTTGTAAAAATTCTTTTCACTTTTATTGAACTCGTTATTGCGATCACTGATGATTGGCGTGCAACAAAACCGTAAGAGATCGCCCATCCATCCGGGATCCGTAAGGATGGGTAGACGATGGGACAGTAAGTCAGCGGTGCTGCGGGTAGGAGCGGATGAAGAGACAAGTAAAAGTCGAAAGGCTGCTACTATGCCACGTGCAATGAAATATCGTTTTTTCGAACGCCCCCAGGGCGAGCGCGTTTTGCGAGAGCTACGAAGAGTGAGGCGCCTCGGGGCAGAAGCGTCGAACTGAAACGCACTTTAAGAAAGTATTTACAAGTGGTCCCGGGGAGGCCGACGGCCCCGCGGTAGGGACCATCTGCGCTGTAACCGTAGCGCGAAGCTCTCAGTAGATGATCTGCGACGACGAGTGTCCTCCCGCCGGTGCACTTCCCGATGTGATGGCTTCCTCGAGGTTTGAGTCCAGCTTCCGGTAGGCCGCCGTATGCTTGCGGCCCTTGCTGAAACCCCCACGACCGCTGCTCGTCCGTCGGCCCTCGACTAGCAGTGCGAGCAGCTTCGATTTGTTATGGTACGCCACGTAGCACAGTGCGCAGCTGAACATGGCGAACAGAAAATACGAGAAAAAGTTGGAATCGTTCTGATTATAGAACGGATCCGACCCCTGCACAATGTCGCTGCTGGCCTTCGGTTCACCGCCAGCGGGTTCGCCTTCGTTTCGTTCCTTGACTTCCCGTCCTCCTTCCTCTTTTCGCTCGGGCAGAAACGGGTTCGTCTCCTGGTCCGGATCAGCGTCAGCGTTCGCTTCCTCAGACGAGCCTGGTTCCATTAGTTCTGCGGAATTTTCAGCGACGACGTCTTTGTTTGCCTCCTCCTTCGCGGTCTCATCGTCCCCACGCGCCTCTGGTGGATCATCGAAGGGCCTTTGGTCGATGTTGCCGGGACTATCTGGCGACTCTTCCTGCAGCTGCTGCTGCTCTGCAGTGTCCACCTTCTTCTCTACCTTCTTCGGCGGTTCGTGCGCTTTTTCGTCTTCTTTTGCCTTGGTGTCGTCCACCACAACCACGGCTGGTCTTCCCTCCACCGCTGCACTTGCATTGCCTTGGACCGCGGGAACACTGTTTGGCGATATGAGCTTGTGCACGTCCGCGCCACCCGTACCCGTACTGTTGGAGACTAGTTGTTTGGCCTTCTCTAGCTCTGATCCCCCAATACCGGATGCCACCACAATATCGTGCTTCGATTCATCCCTCGGCGGAGCGATAAACTTTGCTGGCACGGCAGATTTGCCTTCCCCTTCCGGTATACCCTTCTTGTTTTCCGCTTCCACTATCATCTCGAATCCGACCAACAGTGCCCGGCAAGATTCCTTGATCGAAAACGTTGACGTATAGCAGTTTTTCGCGCATTTAACGAGATCGCCGAACGGTAGAAGCTCTGGTTTGTTTCTCAAGTATACCGGTAGTCGGTTCGAAACAGTTCCGGTAAGATTGTTGCAGAAGAGGATTCCTTCCGTGCGCGAAAGGTTTCGGGTAAGCGATTGCGATATTGCTGCTTCCGCTCCGTCAAGTTTGTAATCATCCAGAGCCTGTAGCATATCCTTGAGCGCCAGACAGTCAGCGGTTGTTGCGTTGGCACTGCAATTCACGAGCAAACGGCTCCCAGAAACACTGGTGGAGTCCACTTTCGACGCGTCTGTCGCCTCAGAGGGACCGCTCTTCGGTGCGGTCCGTACAATTGTAGCTAACCCTAGCATTACAGTCAGGACGAGTTTCGCTTGCGTTTGTAGCTTCATGGTGACTCCGCTAGTTGGGCCCCTTGTTAGGCGGTGTGTGTCGGGTGTGTGACTAGCTGTGTGATGCGAAAGATTGAAGCGATATCTTCACCGCTCGGATGATATCACTGTATGGACGGATGAAACGAGTGTTCTCACTCGCTGCTAACGCACGATGGTCATTCTGGCTGGGCTCTGCGAATGATTAAATATTCCTTTTCGTATCCCGAAAGGATAAATACGCTCGCCGACGCACGGTTCCTATGCCACGGTGCACCAGTGACGACAGGAATGCGAAAAGTGCGTTTATTCTGTCGATTTGCGAAGAGTTGCACCGTAAAATAGATCGAACAAACCTTGCACTTCGTCAACAAATGTCAACAACAAACAATGACAGCCGCGTCGATCATCCGCGCAGGGTTGTGTCGCACTCTTCGCCACTGACAGCTGGCTGGCGGGCGTAAAATTACAACTCGGCTCCGACAGAGATTTCTAGTGTGCATTTATGTGTGTAAATAAAGGGTTTTAGAGGCCTACGGCTAAGCGGAAGGCATAAAATTGTGAAACAATGTTGACTGCCGTTTGTTGTCGGCTCGGTAGGTCGGCAGGCCCGCTGGCCATCGCCCGGCAATGCTACTATTCTACCGTAGCTTCACGCGATTCCCAGCATTCCGAAACAGTTCCTGATCACATAACCATCCTTTCGAAACCGGCACACGAGCGAGCGGCACAACGAAAACCCTTCGTGAAATCTATGTTTCTGGGCACGGTCGATACGGATCTGCTGTCTTTTCCAGAATCGCTAAACAGGGAAGAGCAGTCCCGGCTGATGGAGGACAAGGCCAAGCTCATAGAAACTACTGTCGCGCTCGGTAAGGTAAAATCAGCCGATTCGTTCCAAGTCTACGGTTTGCAGGGCCCTCTGGCGTACGGCGGCAAACAGTACACCGAAACCGAATTCGCTTATATCAACGAGTTGGTGGCGGAAAACCTCCAGCGAGCATTAGAGGTGCTCGAGCATAATGCCCTCGTACAAATGATTACACGCCACTGTTCGGACGAGGCAAAGAACGCATTCTTAGGAGAACTGTGCAGCGGCCAAAAGATTGCAGCGGGAGCTTTGTACGAAACCAACAGCTCGCGTCACACGATGTTCAGCACGGTAGCCGAGCTGGACTTTTCCGACCGCAAATGGCGTCTGAACGGATCAAAGGTGCTGTACCGTAACGGAATGGACTCCGGGCTACTAGCGGTGGTAGCGTCAACTAAAGGGATCGAAAAAATGAACGCAGAGGAGAGCACGATTGCCACCTTCCTGGTGGATGCCCAAGCAAAAGGTGTAGAGATTTCGGATGCAACTGTGTCCAGGAACGGGATAACAAGGTTGACCGTTAACTTCAATCAAGTGAATGTGCCTGAAGAACATGTCATACCCGGAGGAACCGACGTACTGACCAAACTTCTGACATCAATGCGTGTACAGTCGAGTGTGGTGCGAGTAACGCTGCTGAAACGGATACTGAACGAGCTGACTACAGTTTGTCTGAATACGAAAACAGTTTCCGGTGAAATCACGTAAGTTGTCGCACATATCCAAATGATCTGCAGATCTCTTTTATCTGTGCTTTTATCATGCAGAGACATTGAAGTCATCCGGGAGCAACTGGCGAGAATGGCATCTGTAGTTTATGCTGCCGAAAGTCTCATCTACATGACGACTAGCTTAATGGATGATTTTGAAAACCAAGACGTTGACCTCGAGGCAGCAATAACGAAAGTGTTTTCGGCAGAGCAGCTCATCAAGTTTGCTACGCTTCCGCTAAAACTACTTGGACCACAAGCACTCAGCGCGGATAGCCCATTCGAAGCACTGTTCAACGATGCTTTTAAGCTTTACATCGGTGACGAATCTCTAGATTCCGTCAACTTCCTAATTGCACTATCGGGACTGCAGTACGCTGGGGTACGATTGATAGACATGCACCCAAACTTCAGAACCTCAGTATGTGTGTGTTTTGTCTTTTCAGAATCACGCCCACGAAACAATCAAAAAGGATCGCAACCCGGCCATGAATCCGTCGTACGTAATTTCGAAGCTTTTTGAGAAGTCGTCCATACAGAACCCGAAGCAGTTTGCCGATCTGCAGCAATTCTTTCATCCGTCGCTAGACCCTGCGGCTCACTGGATCGAGTTTTCGATCGTTAGACTGAAACTTGCCGTCGTGTGTATGTTGTCACGGCACGGAGCTGAAGTCGTAGATCGCCATGTTGAGCTGGAACGGGTAGCAAATATTGCCACTATGATTTACGCAATGACGGCCTCGGCTTCCCGAGCCTCCCGAGCGTACTGCATAGGGCTGCGGCACGCTGAGCATGAAGTGCATCTGGCGAACATGCTGTGCCGGGAAATGAACGAAAAAGTTCGTCTGCTGGCAATAGACTTGGAAAGCGGACCGTTTATTACAAATGACGACAACTACAACATAGTGGCACGAAATTTGTTCCGCAATAAGGGTTACTTTTTCGAACACGCCATTACGAAAAATTATTGAAGCAGTTGGCGATAGAGCAGGGAGCGTGGGCTACAGGGAGGTAACTGCACTATTCAGTTAGTTTTTGTTCACTTTGCCAACCTGCAATGGTTTGCTAGCCCCCCAGAATTAATTTGTAGCCCATCTTTTAAACCAATGTGAAAAGTAGTCGCCATCTTTAATAAAACTTTCAATCTTTATCCGTTGTGTTCAATTGCGTATTCCATCTTTCTATTATTGGGTATATTTGCTGGTCAAATATTAAACCATTTCCAAGTACTAACGATAATAATTACTGCCAATTTACAAACCCGGTTGATTGAGAGATCGTTTCGCCTAGTGGCTTACTCAGAATAGCTTCAATGCTAATGCACATCGGCATACGAACGACAAGGAAATAACGGGCTTATTTATTTTCTTAAAGTTTTTATTCTTAGCGTAAATTTCAGCACTTATTGGAATCCCTGCCCCGAAAAGAAAATAGTCATCCCCTAAAAAGACTGTACGCGAGCTACTGCGCGCCGTGCAGTCTGCGAAATGCGAGGGCCTGTTGCCATGCATGTTCGTTTTCGTGTTATCTGGCCTACTTAACTTAACAACTAGCAATTGGGAAAACACATACAAAAGCGTTAATGAAGGTTGGGCATTATCATCACGGTTTGGTAAGGATGCGTGGCCAACGACAGTGGCGAAACGATGATTATAGTGATTGTGCGTCAGCACGGACAGTAAGCGGAGACGAATCGCGACTATGCATGCTCATCGCCGACGCCACTTGGCTAGGGAGCTTTTGAGTGTAAATGAATGAACTAGCTTTTCGAACCATGCTTACGGCACGAATTGATTTGACTGTTTTTGTATCCACTGTTCTGGCATTCCGCCGACCGGCAGGTTGGCCACCAGAAGAGCATATCACATGCTTTCTTTTTCTGCAATCTTTTGCATCTTGAGAGAGAGAAAGTGAGAAATCGTACATGACCACAACACGCCTCGTCGAGGATAGGTGATAGGTTTAGAGTAAATTGAGCATTTGGTGCAACAGCAGAGGCGAGCTCTTCCTACGTGTTGCGCCCTTACTGGAACGCACGTGCTGCGATGAAGGATGCGACGAATGTGTCTGGATGGCCATTTTAATCTCCGCCATCGCCAAGATGTGCTAGCTAGTGAGTTGCGGTCGGTACCTCGGCCACCGGGACTCTCCGCTTGACCAGCGCATTGTCGTTGCAGTCGACAACGTTCAGGGCGGCCTTTCCCTGTGCACTCTTTTCGCTGTTGTTGTTCGATTGTAACAGCAGCTCTTCCGCTTGCTGCTGCTCCTTGATGTACTTCGACAGCTTGGTGTAGATTTGGTTCGCTTCAGTCGTGCGGCTTTCTTCCTCCTGCTGGCGGCGCAGCAGCTCCTCGTTCTCCTTCGACAGGATCTCCTCGTCCAGCTCGGATTGCTTCAGCTCGTCCGGAATCAGTGCGTAGCCGTCCGACTGCAGGATCTTCGGTTTCGGCGTGTGGATCGAGTTGTAGCTCGGGTTGGACGGGTGCTTCCAAACGTTCCACAGCGTGGTGAACGCCTGGCGGCCCTCGTCCGTGCCGTAAGTATGGTGTGACTTGTCGCCCGTGCGCATAACACGATTTTTCACCTGCGCCCCACCAAAACCGGCAATGTAATTAGCGATCCTCCTCCATTATAGGAACCAACCGCCAGTGGGTACTCACCATGTTGGAAGTGGCCGTTTTCCGGTCCCACACCGCGCCAACCTTGGCCAGCAGATCGATCAGCGTTCCGGTCAGATTAAGCGGCGTCCCGTACTCCGACGCACGATAGTCCCACGGGAAGGCATGATGGTAGTTGTGCCAGCCCTCGCCGACAGCCACGAACGACACAAACATGTTCTCCACCGGCCACATGGTTCTGAAAGCGCGTACAAGCAAACGGATTAGTTCAGTGCTCCTGCGGATCGCTGCGGTCCCGGAAGGCTCGGGCAACTCACTTGTCATACGGACGGGTGCCAAACATGTGGGCAGCACTGTTCACCGACCATGTCCCGTTAAGGCTGAGCACTGTGCGGAAGAAGAACGCCACGAAAAGGGCGTACCAGTAGCTCTCGCCCCAGAAGTACACCGGAACGGCGGTCGGTCCAAACAGGGCGAAGATGGTGTAGAGCAGTTTGTAGTGCCTAAAGGGTACAGTGGTAAAGGGATGTGTAATAGAACCGAGAATTGAAGTGCCAGAATGTCAAAGCCTAGGTTATAGTTTCTTTTATGGTCGATCATGCCATTTGTCCTGAGCCCTGACTCAACTGGGTCAACAATTAATCTGTGCCGGGAGCCACAAAAGAACCTCATTGCTTACGTGGCCTAGATGTGAGTCAATTGTACCAGGTAGAGTAATCGATTTTTTGTTGCCATCGCTAGAGGCTGCGACCATCCAAGTCCGAGAGTAATCACCTCATCTGTCCACGGTCGACCGGCGACATAAAACAGAAACAGTATCGCATGCCTATGATTAGACGAGGCACCGGTTACCTGTGATCGGTGGAGGCCTATCAGTTGCCTTAATCTCCACCTCTGCCACCACACCACGATCGATCAACATTTCGTGGCCTTGGAGTGGCTACTTCCTCCTGTGGGGCTAGGTGGCCCGCCACCCGCTAATTATTGGCCTAGCGTGATCCGATGGCAGCAAGAAAGTTGCCCACTGCCGGGACCGGTAAGTGCTTAACGGAGATCGTTACACCGCGTGGCAGGTTACCTGCTGGACACGTGGCCCGTTGCGTGTTCTCTTTTTCTGGGAATACCTGCGGTAACACGGCTTAAGCCGACATCACGTGCTGTCCACGCTTCCATAGGCGAGCGCGCTGATTACGACACATCTGCCCGGTGCTCTCCTCGAAGTCCTCGAGGCGGGTTCGCGGCAAGAGTCAAGGGCACCGCGCTGATGATGTACCACTTATGCGCAACCCGCTGGTCTGAAGTGCAATTGGACACGAATCGATCGAGGACCGCAGACAACGCGAAACCAAATAAAGTGCAAGTGTTTATAATGACCCCAGAAGCCTGCTTCGGCCGAGCGGTGCTGTAACGCTGGCTGGATCCGATCGGCACGGCCAGTGTCCATTGGTCCACTCTGGCTCTGGGGTCTTTCGGTGTGTGCGTGCAATTCACGGACTGACCGTGAGCTGAAGTTCAATTGCGTGCTCGGACCGTGGGCGCCAAAAGGTTTGCGCACCCCTTCCTCGGCGTGGAAGCTGCCCCGAGGGTCTCGAGCGATGAAGAAAAGATGAGTTGTTTTGTTTTGGGCCTCCTCCCTTCGGGGCGGTCACAAGAAACGGTAATTCATGCGCGAGCTCCCCCGTTCGTTACGGAATGCACGTGCGCTACAGCACGCCAGTCACGAAGCGAACGTCAAGCAGCCGCCGGCGGCCGTGCAAGCTGACCTTCATCAACATCGGCCCAAGTGGACCTTCGACCACAAGCCAAGGATAGCCAAGGGAGGCGGACTTCGGATCAGGTTGCCGCAGGAGGCCGCATCGACACTTGATGTTGATATTTGAAAGATCACAAATGATCGATACTTCGTTGGGCCAGTAATTTGGAGCCTTGGGGGAGGCTGTGCCGATCACAGAGCTACCGTCGTGCTCGGGGTGGCCACGGCGATGAGGCTACTACGCTTTTGGCAAAAGGTAACCTTTAACTGAGACCGATTTGCTCACCTCGGTTTGTAGACAAGTGAGCGGTTCCTTCAGCGCTGCAACGCTCTGGCGGCTTAGATGATTTAATGGACCTGCAACACTATCGAACACAAAGGCGAATGAACGAAAGGATAAAAAAATGCCCCTTTTGATGTCCTTTCCATACTTCATCAGTGCAACAAGCTGATTGCCCAAAGTATTAAGTTTTCAGATAAATGATAACGAAATTTTCGAATGCTAGTATCTCTCTTTGGTAACTTGACTACTGACGACTAGTGATACCCTATTAGACCCAATGTGCTAATGCTCAAGCGTTTTAGCCTATTGGCACACATCGCATTGGAACACACTAGCATTGACATTGTTGATCGCGATCTCGAAACCTTTTCCAAGGTATCAAAGATTTCATAACTGTTTTTGGATCCGATACCGTGTGTGCTAGCAAAAACTGGCCAGATGCAAGGGGTAACGGGAACTTCACCCATAATACCCCATTATTTTTGAGCGTCCTTTTCAAACGAGTTTTCCCGCTCTCTGATTCACCGTTCGACCATGCTGCCCAAAAACCATGGTGGCGCTTCACTGAATGGGGGAGTTATTAATTTTCAGTCGACATTTTTCGACGACGACTTTCGATCACGCAACATCCGCCTTTCAAGCTAACAGCTAACCCCAAAAAAACCGTTCTGCAAGCCGCTTCGCATGTCATCAGCCCGTTGGAATGGCGCGTTTGAACGTGAAATCGAAAAAGCGAAAACACCAGACCGTTTTTTTTCGCCCCACTCTGACGACCCCGTCAGCCTTGGCCGACATTCTAACAGATCTCCCGGGCGCTTTTATCACGCCCCGCGTATCAATCGTGTGCTGAGACACACACGTGTGATGTAATAACACGCGGACGGGTATCCTTTCCTTCGAGTTCGGCCAAGCAGCTTGCGGGTAGCGCCCCCACCAAAAGGAAGACCGAATAATTTATACAAAGCCCTCCGCCTCTGGGCGAGTCTCGTCTGTCGGTTCAGTTTTGACGTGCTAAAACCACTTAGTAGCGTCTCAGTTGCTTCTCTCTCTCTCTCTCTATCTTTGTCTCGTGGACCCGTAGAGAACCTGTTGTTAAAACGGCACTCCACCAAGGACCGTGAATCATGGGGCGTGGGGGTTGAGACAACGCACTACTCCACCCACCTCAAAACCTTATGGATTCCGCATGCACTTCTACGATCGCTGGTCAACCGAAACGCAGGCGGAACAGACATCTTCGGGGTTTGATTCATCAAGTTTTGATCTGATCCCGAGATCCCGAGCACACCGAACGTAAAGGAACAAGTTGAAGGATACCCGGGGCCAACCGGGAATCGAACCCCTCATCTACACTAGGAACACTGAAGTAGTTTGACCAAACTGAACCACATTCGAGGGACCATCAATCATGGCCATTTCGCAATCCTCGGATGGTTACATTGCAACAACACGTGCCGAAGGTTGTTCAATCGTATTGGGTGCGTGTTGGAGCCAAAGACACCGGATCACATGCGACTAATCGCTCTCGATGAATAATACATTGATCCGAGGAAAGATTGGACCAATAGTGGGCTGCTGTTGGACAGATCGGCCTCGACAATCGGTCGAACCAGTGGACGACGCTAACGATTCGCGGTGCAAGGCTGGTGCCACCACCAGGCGGTTCGTGACGAGCCCCGGCCTAATAACTGAATCAGAAGTGGATTAAAACGGCCATTTTCGGAGTGGCAAGGTGATACGAACGGTTGGACCATCGCTGTACGCTGTGAAGACGTCGGCTCCATCTCGACCGGGAAGGTGGCCACGAAGAAGCTTGGTCGGTTTCATCCTTCGACCATATCGTTTGTTTGCGTGTCGTGTTTATTTCGTGGTGTCACTATCTTCCAAGGACGGAGTATATTTTTCGGTGGACCGCGGTGGACGACCGGTGATTAATCATCGATCAACCCGATCGAGCAGGTAGCAAGCAACGTTAGACACCGGTTAGTAAGTAATTGGTGCTTTCCTGAATAACCTTCGCGACAGGCCAGGGGTTTTCGGGTTTTTGACTTTCGCACTCTGCCTTCCAACGCCAGATGTTCCGGCGGAACCCACCCCGAGCAGAATCCTCTTTCGCCACGGTTCTGCGCTGATCGACGCACTTTCATGCTTCATTAGGTGTGATTCTACACGCCCCAGTCCATTTGTTTGTAGGGGCAAAACCCAACCGCAGATTGTTTCCGTGGCGATCGATGCAAGATCGCCTTTACATCAAGTAGTTCCTGAGTGTTGAGTCTCACGGTTGACACGTTGGTGAGCCATTCGGCTCTATTTGTACCTCTCATAGTCGCGTTCCAATCACGCCACACCGGGGCCCGAACTAGCACAATGCTTCCGTTCCGAAATCTATGCGCCAGAGCTAACGCACGCCCAAGCGCCGAATATATTCCACTTTGAAGGACACCAGCCGGTATGTTTGGCAAGGTCTGTCGAATTTGAAAATGCTTTCCCTTTTTTTGTCTCGAGTCAACGGCAAACCTCTGTCGCTGATCTCGGTCGGTTGTGGTGAGCCATATTTTGAGTGTTTTCAAGACACCTCATCTGCAGTATCGCGGAGACTCCGTCAACTCCGCGATCCACTAACGCGTAACGATCGACTAGGCGAACACCGTTAGGTGATATTCAAATTTTGAACCCTCTCCGTTAGATGTGCTAAGCTTTGCGACACACTCCGTCGACTAGCCTTTCTCTAGGTCCGAATCGAGGCGGGTTCAATATTTCGGAGTCAAGTCCAGCGGAGCGTGCGAATCGAGGGGCGGGATGCAGATTTGGAATTTTATGTTCACCTTCTCTCTATCGCCCAGATTTGACTAGACTGCTCGAGTTGCAGAGAGCCTGGTGGGGCCACTTTGGCCATTTCTGTACGACGCTTTTGGGGAACCTTTATTCCAATCGTTTCTGTGTCGCTGCCCCCCAGGCTGCCCGGTATCTGGGTTTGGGACTCTTATGGGCCATCAGACATCAGGATTGGGCAACGCCGCCTGGCTGGTGATTCGGTGACGTGACTTCAAAATGGTGGCTCGTCCGCCTTCGTAACCTCGTTGGTCTCGCAAGATTTGGGTATCTCTAGCGTGCGGGAGAAAGCGCGCCGCGTGTGGTGCAAGACTGGTGGCTGCCGCTAGGCGCCCTAAGCGGACAGTGTGCCAGGACAGTGCGAGCGTACGAGCTACGAACCGTTACCGTTACGTCAGTGGAGCAGATCGACGGCGGCGGCAGCGACGATCGACGCAATATTTTCGGGCGTGCTGTTGATCTGCGCCGAGCCAGCCTGGCGAGGAAAAGGGCTCAAGGTCGCCGAGGTCACACGGCTGATGGGCTATGCTGACCGAAAGTCAATGCACTGTCGGTTCGGTTTTGGAAAAAAAATGGAACCATATGGTTCGCCAACATCTCGTATGTAACAACAGACGCAAAACATAATGGAAAACATGGAACGGCCCACAAGTGGCCCACCACAACTGTGGCGAAACGACTCCACGGACCAAGAGCGAGCGAAGGTGAGATAGAGTGACCGATGGGGGCAGCTCTTTCACCATGGCCACTGGCCACTTTCATTATGATGCTGCCGGCTTCAATTGCCCACCGAGGGTCATTAGCGGAGCGCACTTGACTGATTGATCGACGGCCGCACATGAAGGTTAGGTGCATCTCATTACGGGGGGGGGGGGGACAGCTCTCCTCCGGAGGACCCGCTGACCGTGAACGCCTCGGTTGGGTGGTATTTTGGGCATAAGTGAAGGTCGGCCGCCCGAACAGGGGTACTTACCGCTTTTGAAACATAATCAACGGGTCCGCTTCCAGATCGGACATGTCGATCTTCTTGCCGTACTCGATCACCTGTGGCAGGGCGAAGGGGAAGAGAGGCAGAGAGCGGGGTGAGAGACCTGTCGTCCTGGCGGTGGCTGGCGGTGGCAGTGGGTGACCTACCTTGGGGTGCTTGCGGGACAGCAGCCAGCCGATGTGGGAAAAGAAGAAGCCACGGTTGGCGTTGTGCGGATCGGCGTCCGTGTCCGAGAACTTGTGGTGCTGTCGGTGGTCCCGCACCCACACGTACAGGCAGTTCTGTCCGGCCAGCGTGTGCATCCAGAGCAGGATGATCCTCAGCCAGAGCGTCGCCTTGAACGCCCGGTGAGACCAGAGTCGATGTGCGCCCATCGTAACACCCTGTCCCGAGGCGTACATCAGCCACATTGCTGTGGAGAAGTGAAGTGAAGAGCGGCGCTACAGACCCAGCACTGCCCAAGGACCTAACGGCCATCGGGTTTCCCGTATACTCACTGTAGAGCGTGGTCCGGTAGTCACAGTACCGCCAGAAGGCCAGATGCAGCCCAATCCAGCCGCAGATGTGCAGCGCCAGGAACCCGATCACATTCTTCCACACGATCTCGCGCTTAAAGCTGAAGTCCGTCCCGATCTCCGACGGCAGGATGGGCGTTGCCGAGCCGATCTCCTTCAGCTTCCGGTCGACTTCCGCCTCGTCGTGCACGGCACTGCCGCACGTCTGGAGCGCTTTCTCGAACTGGGTGCCGGCGAGGGTCGAGTCGGCCAGCTGCGGTAAGCTGGTGTCTGTGGTCTGTGACGGTTCCGGCTTCCGGTCGGCGATGGCCGTCTCGATCAGTTCCGGCGTTTTGGCGCACAGTATCGTTTTCGGTAACGAATCGGCACCCATTTCGCCGGGCGGGGGGGTTCTGCAAAGCAGAAGCAGAGAGATGGAGAGTCCTGATTACCGACTGCTCAGCATTCATTGACAGGAACGTGACTCCAGGAACGTCAGAGTGCAAATGTGGGAAGCCTGTAAACCTGACCGGTCGTCGCGACGGCGCTGCTTACTGGCTCATGGCCATCCGGACCGCCTTGTCTCGCCTTGAGCCTCAGCCCTCAGCCCTTGACGGGGCGTGTAAACGGGCGCCCCAAACGATCGGCACCGATTGATGGCTGGCCCTTTAGCGAACTTTAGCTCCCCCCACCCACCCACGGAGTAGAGTCTTCAGAGAACAAGGCATGGTCTGTGGCGGTCCATCACCTGGCGGTCTCCGGTGTAAGAAAAAGGTGACGGAGCCATCGAACAGAAAGCAAATTTGTTCACCATTTAAAGATGACCCTGGTGCCGGTGCCGTGTGTAGTGTGGGTTGCAGGTGCGCAGGATTGATTTACGTCCACCGACTACGGCATCGCCCGTCACCGGGTACAATGATGTCAACCGGAGGCCAACGGGGCGAGGTGCGCCCGTGAAACGATACCCGTGACTGATGGGCAGCTAATTTCGTGGCGGACGCTCGTCAGCGACATCCATCAAATACCGAGATCGATTTCCGCAAGTCGAGAATAGTGACGTGCCGTGGCCTACCGTGGTGATCCCGGTCGACGCGATTAGTGAACGGGAAGATTCTACAGGACGAGACCAGGGAGACTCCCGTCCTCGTGAAGGCAATTTACACCCAACTCCGGACGCCACGCCCCACGGGAGGAGCGCCCCGTAAACTGGTTTGACATTTCACCTAACACAATGAACCTTTGGGCGAAGCGAACCAACATCTCCGTTCCGTTCCTGCTCCGGGCGATCAATCACTCCGGGCTGGGGATGGGGATTAGCCCTACAGCTGCCGCTGCTGCCGGCCGGGTTATGGGCAAAAAAAAGGCGATAAATTACACCCGGACACAGGACACATACACCAGCACGGAACACGCAGCACACACTGTCCTTTGCCTGATGGGCGGCGCGCGCGTCGGTGAAGGTTGCCGTTCTCGGCCAGTCCTGGCAATTACACGATTAGACGCCGATGCAAATGTGTAATTCACAATCCATTACACGACCGAGACTTCCACGGGGCCACAAAGGTGGCAGCTGGGCTGGAAATCACCACGCGGAGAACGCCTTCGATCGTTTGAAAGCCACACCACTCCGTTGCAGGAACTCTGTCCAGGTTTCGTCCAAATGGCTCCCGCAGGTGTCCAGCACTCCACGGCCACAGCTGGACAGAATCTTGTCCCGTTCCATCACTCTTTTACTCACCTTCTCACTCCGGAGCGAATAAGAGGCTCACTGAACAGTTCTTTTCCAGGCACTGGCTGACGCGCGCTTCTTTCCTGACACTTTCACTGCAGCAAACTCACGGGTTGCTCGATCACGTCACTTGCGTACGTTCACTTCCCGGGAAAGTGCTGTCATTTTTGACTTCCGTTCAATTTTGGAAACACTGGCGCGCGACACTATGGACACTATCGGGTATTGCTATTCCTGGACCACCTTGGTTCACTCACTCACGGAGGACTTCGTCCGTGCGCTGCAAGGAGTCGAATGAGCTGGTTCAAACGCGTCTGCTGGGTCGCCTGGGGTCCAGCCAGCCAGCCAGCCAACCAGCCGAGAGTTCGGACCGATCGTCCCGGTAGCCGACCGGTTTTCGGATCGCTCGATCCGAGCCCGCAAGTTACGCAAGTTTCACCGAAAATGTTTGATCACCGAAAAACTATCGCCCCTCGGAATGGAGGCCAGCTTGGGTGGGAGATAAAACTATGGGGTAGCCGGAGCGGGAGGTCTTCGGGAGAGAAGGAATGAAGCTGACCACACCGGCACACGCGGGTGGCACGGAACGTTAGGATGGGAAAAGCTAAGTTCAGCGAATGAACCCACCGTCAGGTTTGACGAGAGGTTTATATACTCACTCCTACCTTCTCGCCTCGCCTCGCCGACCGATCGAGACAAGCGATCAAGGTACCGCCGCCGCCACCTCGTGCGCTGTTTCTCTCGCGCACGCCTCGCGGAGTCTGTGGTAGGGCGGAACGCACACGATGACGCAGGAGGCCACGCAGACTGGGTGGCCCGCGGGGGGCAGAGAGCGCACAACAATGGTGAAAGAATCGGTCGCCCGAGAAGTCCAGTCCACTCAGGGGCTCTACGGGGTCGACCTACCGGAAGGAAGCCAACTGCTGCTGCTGCACACAGCAGGTCCGGTCCGGTTCACGAACTAACGCACGTTAGATGCCTTGGCCACGGGCCACAGAAAAAAAATAAATAATTAATCTGGTGACCGTCGCGACTCGCTGGTGACGCTCCGTTAGAATTGGGGGGGGGTTCCGTCCGTTCCGACAGCTGAGCTGGCCGTTTCTTCGTGGCCGACCCACGAATCACGAGCCCCAAAAACCGCTCAAGGTTCAGCGGGCCCCAGTTTCGGCCGGATGATTTCGTAGATCGCGTGGAGATGGTTGCTAGATTTATTGAAACGGTCGTCACACGCCATGGTGAAATGGAAACAACGCTCACCGCCGCCTGCTCCGCTCTTAGAGACTAGAAGAGCTGTCTGCAGATGAACTTCCCAAATGATGATTCGGCGGACGCCGTCGGAGGCTCTGCCCATAGGGAGACCTTGGCCGGGTGAGCCTAGCTCGGTTACTACCATTTTTTTTGGGGTGCACGCCAGAACGTAAACGACGCATTCTGTTGCCATTTCTGCAAATCTCATAATCGGTCCATGGCAGTGTTGCCATCCAAAATTCTCCAATTAATTGACCTTTCACTTGGGCGAGTTTGCTGGTGAAGATTTTCGTGGCGATTTAAGTAGGCGCCGTGAGCCTTTTGGTTCGTCTAAGAAACATGCCTCAGAGGGATTCAGAAGTCTGTTGTCCAACGGACCAACTGTGCAAAGCTCTGTGCGCTCAACCGCGGGAACGGCGGCATCCGAAGACTCAAGAACCCAATCCTTGTGGCGCTGCGTAGTGCTTTTGGCAAATGTAAATAACCGCGCGATACTTTCGGCGACGGTGGAATATGGTGGGCACAATGAAACTAATAATGATCCAAGGCGGCCAGCCGGCGGCAGCTTTACCTCATCAACGGCCCGCGAAGCGCACCCGTCTAATGTCGGAGGGGCACTGGCTGGCAAAACCCAACGGTCCGAGAGAGGTAAATAAGATTAAGAAATTACACAATGATTGGGTTTTTGGTCTGGGGCCGATCATTACTTCGCGGGTAGGATCCATTCTTGAGCGGAGCGGAGCGCGCTGTGAGTGGTTCAATTAGATTAATCGAGATTAATTATTGTATCATTGCGCACCACAAGGAAGTTGATTTCGCGAAGGGAACCCACAAAAAAAGATCTCCGGGGGAGATCATGTACCCAATGGGTTGAGACGTCGGAGCAGCAGCAGCAGCGAGTTTTGAAAGACGTTGAAAAGTCAACGAATGACGTCGGCCATTGTTTTGGTGTGGCGTGTCAATGTTTCGCATCCTAAGGTCTAAGTCACCGCCCGAGGGCCCTCCCCGAAGAACAATATCGCGCCACGTTCGCGCAACACTTACTGCACATTAGCTCACCATCAATTTCCATGTGTCACGTTAATAGGTCCCCCCGGCTGGGTGGCGTGAAAAATTGCGACAAAAAGTCGTGGGGGGGGGGGGGGAGGCAGGCAGCGCCCAAACAATATCACGTCCTCCAGAAGTGCACACACCGCGCAAATCGGTGGACCTAGTTAGCCGTCCGCCACACGCCAGCGAATTCGACGGCGACGATCGGTTACAAGCGCAGGCTCTTTGCGTTGCCTGCCTGCCCTGTGGCAATTTCATCCACTTGCACAACCCAGCCTTTGATTGGAGTTCCAGTTCCTACCCTAACCTACGTCACGCCACGCCAGTCGGCTGGCACTAATGAGATTTTATCGTTTTCGCGGCTAGCACATCTTCACCGGTCGACACACTGCTCCGTTTCTAACGCGTCTGTCTGCATCCGCTCACGTAGGACATCGAATACCAACGTCACCGGAACGGATGTGACGAGGTCTTGCGAATGGATGGGCCACGCACTTAACGCTCACCAAACAGATCACTTGGGACAGATTTATGACAGTTGGCACGAAGCACTGGCTGTAGGACCTCCTACTAGCTGGCATCCTCCTGGGATGCACCACACCTCAGGATGCGTTTCGCTCGGTTCACTGCACGCTGCTTCACGTGTGATCGCGAAATGGTACGGCCGACCCAACTATGCTCCGGCCCCCCCTCAGACCCCGTTTGGAATTGCTGACACTGGCCGATTGCTGGCCCCAGATCCCATCGATCGATCCACCCAGGGACGGCGACCAGCGCAAGTCATTAACTGGACGAGCTAATATTGACGAGCATGTTGGCCAAAGGTTTCCAAAGCGGCAGCGCTGGAGCTGGGTGAGTAAAGTGTCGTGTGGCCCTTTTCGCGACAACAACCGCGTGAAAAAGGTGTCATGCGATTGTTCGAAAATAAACACAGGCCGCACCCGGGCACCCACACGCTCCTACGGAATTGGAACACAATTCCGCTGACACTGGGCGAAACGGTGGCGAGTGGCTTGGCTGGCCCTAGTTCGATAGTTCCCAAGTGTCGGGCCGAATCAATCATCGGCGACTCTGGCCCAGAGGTCTCCAAAGCCGAGCAGAACCTGTTTGATCGGATTTGAGTTTCCAACTTCAATATCACCGAAGAACCAATCAGCCAACAGATCTCGGAAGCGTACGGCCGCTCCTTCTTCATTTTCGGAAGCAAAAGGGGCCGACGATGCCACCAGATCCACCAGAATTGTTTTAAAATTCCAGAATCAAGTTTTGCGAATCCCAACACTTGATGGATCACCCTCTCTCGTCCGTCTTTCGCATCCTTGCGGACACGCGAGAGAACCACAGGAGCGTGGTCGGCCGACCGAAAGGCGGAAACCAGTGGCAAAAGTGTCAAAAATCTGCCCCCCGGTCTCCGAGAAGCGCTGCGTCCAATTATCTGCAGTTAGCAGCCCAATAGCTTTCGGTTTCACCTCCGTTTCGCGTTATGGTTTTCATCGGGCGGATATCAAGCACTTCCGGGCGTAGGGGGGATTCACGGAGGCTCGGTGGGTGAGTTTCTCGGGGACGACACTATTCCTCCGACGCTGCGTTCGAATTCGGCCGCAACCTTGGCAGTGGAGCTTAACCTCGTGAAGTTGCCCAATGTTTGCGCTCTCTTCACTGGATCGACGAAACGTGTTTTAGGTCGAACACGAAGTAGTTCATATGCGGGCCGCATATCCCAGGATGGCTTCGCTCGTGAAACCGGGACCAGCTGCCAGATATTCGAAGCTAGCGTTTCTTATCGCTCCATCAGGCCGGTGTCGGCCGCGACGCGTTATCGGCGGGGCAAGCATTAGACGACGACGACAAGAAGATCCTTCGGCCATCGGCTTCGGACCAGAGACTTTTGACACTCGCGGGCGAGTCCCCGGGCGCGTTCCTGCACGGTTTGTGGTGTGGTACGCACACGCATTAGGCGTGTTTGAAAACACTTTACGCGAGTGTAAACAATTCCGCCAAATGTCTTGTCCAAACCCGTCCGATGACCCACCACCTCACCGGTGGACCAAGCGAGAAACCTTTTCGGCAGCCAAAACGACACGCATCGCTCTCATGTGCCCTGTCACGTGGCCCTGAAACACTGAGAAGCCCTAAGCCTTGCCGCGCGGTGAGGCATTTCACCGTCGTGAGATGTAGTCGACGAACGTGGCCAGTTGCGCCACAGCATCCCATTCATAGCCGGCGGAGCCGGCTCGGTGGTGTTGTAGTACTTGCACTTGGTAATGAACAATTTCGCTGGCCTTCGTCCGGCGTACAACGCACGTAGCTAGGGCCAGTCAGCGAACCGGTTTCGCCCGTCGGATGCTGCAATAGGCCACCTATCTCCGACCTCGTGGGGCGCTCGCTGACTCTCGGTTGGTTCGAACAGCCTTTGGAGTTATTAGCGAGGATCGCTTGAGCGCGATCGAGAGCCGCGACCAGTCTGATTTGTGTTTTGGGGTCTCGTGGTATCTCGCAACTCGGGACGACTCGAAACGGAATCGGAGCACCATGCCAAGAATCCATGCGTTTGATTGATGATTGGTTATGGCTGAGACGGCGTGGGGATACCACAACCATGAGTTTCGGGCTGCGTTTTAATGGCCGCGTGCGAGTTCAGCCCATGCTCAGATTGGTGGTTTTACGATCGAACACAAACGTTACCCATTACACAATAAAAAGTTTACGGGGCCACAAACGTCACCCATTACACGGTACGGTGGAGTGATGGGCGCGATCACGAGTGTCGGAAGTTGGTTCGAATGGGATGAATGAATTTTTGAGTACGACTTTGCAACGATAAGTGATAGTAGGAAGTGGTTGATAGTTAGTTGAGGAGCTAGCACACAAGAGGTGTTCAATGTTGCCTTCATTTTAACTGAAAATACCTAACTTGAAAAGGAATCTGTAAGGCATCCAAATCACTGGTGACGCGGTTTTGGTCAATGAAACAAAAGTCGATCAAACCTTTATTTTAATGAGTAAGAAACAGCCCAAGGAAAACTTTTACCAGAGATATTTAATAGTGACCGTGATTTACCAAAATGTATTGTTGATTTTTGTTTTACGTTTCAACAATTGGAATTTGGAATTTAAAAAATATTGGTAGTTATTTCAATGGGATCTATTGGTAGTTAATGGATCGCCATTGTCGGTAGTTATTTTAGTGAGAGAATGTTTTGGGCACTGAAATGTGTAAACAGCTGAGTACGATAAATTTGATAACAAAATTGGTTCTAAAATTGTTGCCCTCTTTGAACTCATGGCTCGCCGATGGCGTTGAGGAGTGTTTAAAGGAATGTTAATTGCAATAAAGTACTCTTTGCATTAGTTTTATCACGAAGAGGCATAGATATTTCTCTGACATAGAAAAACAGACAATTGAGTAGACTTTCTATTCAAACCTGATTTGGTTTCTAGCGTTTAGTTTGCATCGTCAAGCTTTAAGAATGAACCAAATGGGCCAAAATTAATTAATCTTGATGTAAACATGACGATCAAGACATCAAAATAGCATAATTAAAAAAAATGTAGAAATTGCATCGTTTTTCTTCCTTACTTCCTTGTTTCGGGCATTGAAATCTCTTGGATACATGTATAATATCTTTCCGTCAGTTTTACTTTTGTTCCCTTTATTCGTTAATGAAGTTTAGCAAGGCACTGTTAGCATTCTAAACGACGTCTTACGCCTCAAAAGCGACTATTCGATGCGGTCTGTCCAATTTCTCTTTTATGATACATGGGTACAAAAAATCTGACAAACATTGTCTCTGATACCGAATCTATCGTTACAATCAATTTGGTGTCCCTTTATGGCAGCAGCAACACATATGTCAAGGTTCGTTAATCTTTATCGCTTTATTACGATTCCACAGCTCCGACACACGGAGTCCACGGTGGTCAAGATTTACTAGCCCGCCCGAAGGACGTTTGCCGACTGCGCTGCGCAGGAGACGCATCGACGGCAGCATAAACGAGTGCAAGCCTTCGAGCGGTCCGCAAAAGTGACAATGAAATTGCTGCAATTGCTGTGCAGTCGCCGACGCCCCGAGTGCCCCGTGACCATCGGGAGACGCAAACGAAGATCAACAAAACCACCGCTAGCCGCGTAATGGTGACCTATAAATTTTCAATTAACCTTAAATGTTTTTAGGGCTTTCGGTCTACATCATCGGCGTGCCTTCGGAACCGGATCGACGAGCACCGTTTTCTTCGTGAACCCGTTCTGCGACGGTTCAGCTGCGCGTACTGCTGCGTCCGGACGCCTGGCCGGATTGGACAACCATTAAGTGTAATTACCCATTACGCTCTAGAATTATCATAAGGAAAGCATTGTCTTTATGTCGAACATTAGCCGGTCCGCGTGCGTGCCTGCATCGGAACGAACGCCCGGGGCGCCGCTGGCCCCGTCCCTCGTCGGGGATGATCGCAGCGATAATGAAAGCGGCGTAAACCCCACGCTGACCCTTGGCCTTCGCTGTGCGCGGTGAACACTGCACCGGGAGCTATGTGTCGATCGCGAGAGACCCCATGGAAGGGCTCCTGGGGCCAGTCAGGCTAATGGTAATTAACCAGCGACCGGCTGGCCACCAAACATGAAGTGCCTTACTAACGGGGCCGCAAGGGAAGGTCCAGTCGAAGGTCGCTCTGCTGATATGGAAAAGGTAGTTCGCGGGGAAGTTCGCGATTAGCGGGAAAGAAACGATACAAAGTGCATCACGCGTAGAAAATGATCTGTACCGTAATAATAATGTTGTTTGGCAGTTCAATGTGTGAGTTCTTTGGTGGAGGTTCATTTACGTTGAATTGGCAAACGAAAGTTTTACTACAATATGATTAATACTAAATATTTTTCTTTCTGCAGAAAATGTTTCAAATTTCGCAACAATAATCAAATAAGACTAACGGTTGAAAGTAGTAACAGGCATAATAACCCATTACCGGACTGCACTATTCGGCGGTAGACCTAAACATCGAAACCATTGTTGAATGTATGATCTGCATCTTATTGTAGCAATCAGCTTCTGTCCAGCAGCTTCCGGAGACTTCCACCGATAATCCGACAATCAGTTCCGTCAGCACAAGCTGAACAAATATTGGCACCGCCACATCATTAGCAGCTTTTCTATGAGACAAACCACCGAAACTCTCGCTTTCCACCGGATCGGACGGGTCTGGAGACCCGATCGCCGGGAAGTGCCTTGAGGTTGTGCAAACGCATTACGGTTTTTATGTCCTGGCATGTGTCGCCACATCGACGCATCGGTTCGAAAAGAAAGCCCTGACCGTAAGTCGTTGGATTATCGAATACGTTTCGTGTGCGGATCCGACACTGTGGCGGATGTGAGCCGGTGCTCGGCCTCGGATCACCACAAACCTGACCTGCTGTTGCGGCCGGCAATCATTCACCGTCTTTACGATGCAAATTTACAACAGATAGGATAGGTCTTTCTTTTTGCAACCCTACCCTACGCCACAATCGCCGTAGCCGTAGGCCAAAAAAACATCACTCATCTCGCCATCTTTCAAAATGAAGTTCGTCCGCGCGGTCGCAAAAGCGCACGCGCCGCGCAAACCGCAAACCACTCAAGCCGTGGACGTCGTGGGCTAACCTTCAAGTTTGTGCGAAATTCTGCAATCTTCGCCAGTTCGCGGTGTTCTCCTTTTGCCACTCGCTCGCCCGGTCGCGCACGTCGCACGTTTAGAGTACTTTTACCAATAGAACCAGCGCCACTGCAGCGCTGCAGATGATGCAGGTGTCAATGGGGTGCTCCAACAATGGGCGCATGCAGGCGAGAAGGGCAGTATGCACACACTATGCATCGCAAAGTTGCGTTTAATCGTTTTAGCATTGCACGTCAACCTCCAGCTTCAAGTGCTGTCGAAAGGGGTTCTCTCCACCAGAGGAGTTCGATCAAGAAGAAGTGGCGAGGTGAAGGTTCGAACGTTGCTGGCTGGCTGACAGAATGATGCAATGGCCCCGCGAGAGGGCCGACATTCCTCCGCAGACAGTTCGGATCGGTTTCTGCGAAAAGAAAGTGAAACTGTGGCATCTGAGGAAGGTTTGAGCAGGGTTTGGGCGTCTTACAAAACCACCGATTAGTGACCAGTGACGCTACGAGTCTTCTTCTACTTCGACGATGAATGAAACGTACTGTCGACATACACGACATGCCCTCATTCGGAATGCCCAACGTCTGACTGCAACGTGTTGGGTGAGGTCATGAGGCCTCGAGATTTTGGGAGCCCGGCTTCCAAGCGGAGAAAAGCGGAGTTGCCGGCAAATGCAGATTGCAGAGTGTAAAAAGATAGTGTTTATGGCTACGCTAAAAAGAATGCCGCCAGCAGTTTTACACTTCAATTTCGAAACGTAATGGCTTGTGGGTGGTTTATGTAGCTCGTGTAAGGATAAGGTCGCGATTCTAGTCAATGAGGTGTATTATCTACTGCGTGCAGGAATATTGCGAAAACACTTTTTAGCTGTTGTCCTCATGTTATACCAGATTTATCCGCTCTAAGCTGAGAGAGACACTTCGAGCGAATTTCTCCATGGTGTGTTTGATCAAATTTGAAAAAAATGGACAAGAAAATTAAAAAGAAAATCAATCAATTTAATTTAACAGACAATGATTTACATTTAATTGCATTACGAAGCAAACTAAGTTTAAAATATTATAATGGAATAGACCGTGCGACATCGCGTATTAGTCCAAAGGATACCCACTTCGTAGCTGAAATATATTAATAATAATAAAGAATAATATTAGCTGAACATATCGACTGCACAAACTGCAAGTAGTTTGAAGGAGAAAACGCAAAACGCTTACCACAACAATACACAACGATTCATGTTCCGAGAGGCAGGATGTGGTACAAATCGAGACAAGCTGGCTGCCTCCGAGATTTCCCAATGACGTCGTCTCATTCGCTCCCTCGCCGATCCTTTCTGTTTCGTACAGAAAGCTCTAGCGCCTTGCCGGGGACCAAACGATCGACGGCTGCGATCATGAACTTCAGCGCACCCGAAAGCTAAGCCCAATCATAATTTCGGGGCAATTGTAAGAAGAGCTCTTACCACACGTGACCTCCGGCGGTACCTTCGGCTGAAGAGCGAGTTGATGGAAAATTGATCGTTTTTTGCCACGATGAAGGTTACGGGGAGGCCTGGAACAATTACACTACATTACACGTTGCACACGCCACAGTCCGAGTAGCTCTGCATCCGTCGGTCGGATCTATCGGGCATTGTAGAGACTTGCCACGGTGCCCTCGTGCATTGGGCCGATCAAAGAGATGAATGTTCCACTCGGCGCGACGGTGGCTAGCTTCCAGCGATTGGCCGAAGGAAAACTCTGAACCGCTTTGTGTTTCGATGGCCCTGGAACTGGGTACAGCTAAGCAGAGTGCTTTCGGAACGAACGATCGAGAATGACGAACTTGCGGTAGAGTTTGTCTATTTCCGTTCTGATCTCATGATGATGAATAGTCGGAATAATCATTAGAGGTCATTGTATGGAAAAGGTCTGCAAATCTCCAGCGCCGTACTGATGTCACCATAATAGTAAAATTAGTCGAACGGAGCACTGCAATCGCTCCGAGGGTCTCAGGATAAGCCAGGTGTCACGAAGATTAATGGCTCATTAATTTTCCTGCCCAAGGAGGTAAAACCTTAAATTCCATTGTCCGTCCCATCGTCGGTTGCGTCCTTGAAAATATTTTCGAACGCCGAGCTTTTGAAAAAACGAACGGCAGCGCCATCTAGCGAAAACTTTCTGAAAGCACTCGCATGCAAAAGCAACGACTTGAACACAATGTGGGAGTCGGGTCTTTTTATTGCGGGAAAGATTTTTCAATCGATTTCATTTTAAATGGCGGTTAGCCATATAAAGGAAAGCATATTGAGTTGACAAAGTGATTTCAGAGTGGCAAGTTGTGCAAATGAAAAGTCCGAATGAAAAGTTTCACCAGGTCTTAACAGTTCTTGACGGGAAATTGTCTGAAAATCTCACCAAGCAAACAAATAAATCTGTTCGCGATAACCCGGGCATTGCAGTCTTTTGTGAACGAATTCCCGTCTTCGGCTATGATCACTTGCGTGCGTTCGATTTCGTTGTGTTTCTCAAGCGTTTTACTGATGATCATTAATTCGTTAATGTTTCTCTGCTTCCTTATGCGAAATGCTTCTTTTCGAAACTGTAAACTTATCATAAGCTATGGGGTAATATTTGCTTTAATTTCTATAAACAAACTTGCAAAGTTGACTTTCTGTTTCACCTCCAGTAGTTACTCGAACTGCTCGGTAATGCCTTCTGGAACTAATGGTTACTCTCTATCTGGACACCTGAAGCAAATTATCCATTGTCAACGAAAACCATTTATACTCCACTTATTGTTTGCCATTGTCTAATATTTCTACGCCGATCGTCACTCATTTCTACGACAGCTCTTCCTTCGTAATCCGTTGTAGTTACGGCTAAATTTACCAGCCATCGCTTCGCCAAATATTTCATTCGCGATGTTAAAATTTACGAATGACACAGATCGGCCACTAACTCTGCGATAGTTTCGTCAGTAGTCACTTTCAAAGTACAAAAACTAGACGGGCAATAGATCACAGTGCGGCGTACGCTGCGAACAAAGATTCGGTTCGGTATGTCCACCGACTCAAGTAGAAAGCATATCTCAAACGAAACCCCCACCTAACGAAGGTGGCCGCCTTCCGTTGGAAAGTGGCTAATTGGATCCCATGATGTTTGTATAGTAATTAGCGCCCTTTTCTCGCATAAATTGACGGTAGAGTGCAACGCAACACATCTCGCGCACGCCAGTAAATCTCTACCATCTTCCGTAGGACGCGGCCCGTGGCTCGAGGCCTCGGTGCAGTAAGGCCCGCCGAAGGACTGACCGAAGGGCGCATCGCTCCATCATTGCGTCAAAACGAAGACAAGTCGCAACACTACATTCCAGTGACATAAGAAATGTTGTTGATCCCTTTCCGGCCGGCTGACGATGGCGCGAATGGTGCTGAGGCTCCGGCCAGCCAAACTGGCGCAACCCGTTGGAAACGGCACGGTCGGGCGACCGGGTCTCGAGGGACGGCCGCCCTACAGGGCCAGTGTTTATGTAAATAGGTGTGTGTCGGCCGGGGCCATTTCTTCAAGTTCATTACCGCCCGGGACGGTTCCGCTGAATGAAGGCGTCACAGTTCTAGGAATACCGGTTTCGGTGTGGCTTTTCTCGCCGCGATTGCAACAGCATCGGCGATTGCGATTGTGCGTTTAATGATGAACCTCCTGGATGGCCTGGACCCTCCCTGCGCAGCAAACGGATCCATCAGCCGCGCGGAGCAAAATCGCATAAATTCTTCGCCCGCTGACCGGCCGACATGTTGACGGACATGTTTTCATCTAATCACCGCGCGCGTTTTACAACTAACCGTAATTTTATGCCGCGCAGACGCGATTCTGCACAGCCCCGTTGGCCGTGGCCATGGCAGTGCCCGTGATTACGATGGCGCAGAGTTGCAATTACCTCACGCGTACCACCACGAGGCTGTCGATTTCATTTGAAGAATGAAATGTTCGCCACGGTGGGGCTGAAGCCGGTAGGCGTGAAGCCTGACGTTTGGGTCCGGCCGACCGACCGGGGCCACCATTTGATCACTCTATCGCCAACGAGCGGAACGCTCGAATCCATCAATTCTAACCGGAAAATGTTGCACCGTGGCTCCGGGGCCGCCGACCTGAGGCCAGCTCCCTGACGGCTGGATGAACGGTCCGGTGGACAGATGGGGTTTCTTTGTTGCGAATAGGGAATGTGAGAATGGGTAGCATAAACGTGGCAGACAAAATGAAAAACATTGAACCTGAATAAATTACTCACTAAGTTATTACTTTTCTCGCATTACTTATACTTTGCTCCGGAACGAGGCTAGAAAGGTATTGAAGGACACTAATAAAGCAAACGGCTGATACCTTTTTCAGTGATTTGGAACTATACTCACAGAAGCCGCTGATAGCTAGCCTAAACTTATTATGTTATGTTAGTACACTCTTCACATGAACGTTTGCGAAGTTTCTTTTCAATCGGACACTTCATTCTTTGTTTTCAAGCCATTTAGTATCGACGTGTCAGTGTATCATTTTGGAAACTTTAAAAGCAAAGAAAATTTATGAACAAATGTTGAAAGTGTATAACGATTCGTCTCCTTCAATTAGTACAGTAGAAGGATGGGGTGCTGATTTCAAACGTTTAAAAGTTCATTTTTTATCAGGGCATAAATTAAAGTTAAAGGATTCACCAAATTTGGCCACCAGCGACCTACATCTGTTTTCAGACTCAAAAAAAATTATGCGTGGAAAGCGATTTTTATTAAATATTGAGGCCATAACTGCTATGGAAACGTATTTTTCATAAATTAGAATCTCGTAGGAACAGAGTGTATTCATGTCCAGGGAGGCTATACTAAATAATGAAACGTATTTCAAATCATAAAATTATGCTTTTCTTATCGAAGCGCAAAACCGATTGAACAGCCTGGTAGTTATTTGCTACCGACCCCTTGGCCCCGACTGTGGCAATATACTTTCTTGTATGCCATCATAGAGAACGTTTTAGTCATTTATCCAAATGCTATTCTAAACAGCGTGCTATTGAGTAGCTTTAAACTGCTTAATTTTATTAAAATATTCGGTATAAGTAAGTTCTTCCGTGTGAAGTAAATTATTTCGTTGCAAACTTACATCAAATAGCTCCTTCCCTCTTTTTAACTATCGCTAGCGGATGTTCGAAACTTACTGAGCTCAACTATCGCAAACGCACTTACTATGATCTTTCTTTCTCCGCGTGAAGAGTTTGCTTTTGTCTCTTTTCTACACAGTGGTAGCTTCTCTCTTTTCTGCACAGATCTTATACCGGTTACCTGTCTCTCGTCTCATGTGATTAGTTTTCCTGCTAGTTCTTAGACACACGTTCTAAGTTGTTAATCAGGCCACTTAGTCTGTTGACCATGTTACAAAAATAAGTCATTAACTAAATAAATAAAGAAGAAAATATAGACTTGCTAAACGGTACATGTAGGCCCAAAGATCTGGAAAGGCTTCCGTCGACATTTGGATTTGGTTGGTCATCTATTTGGATTAGTTCCATCCTGAAAGACGTGCGTTGCTTGCATATTAACAGCTGTACTGTCTGGTACTTGAAAAAAATACCACAAAAGTTACTCACGCTTTTCAAAAACCTTTGGTGGAATTTTATTTCACAGAAGTCTACAGTGCTTTGCGTTACATAACGGCCATGGCTTAAGAACCGGCCTATGAAGGTGTTGCCTATAACCGCTGGCCCCGTTCGAGTGGCCAGTTTCCGTGCCGTGACCGTCGAACGGTAACTTGTTTTGTTTTGGTCCAGCCCGAGGAGACCCTTTGCTTTGTGATAAGAATCACGACGACGATGACGACGGTGGCTCCCCGGGAGCCATTGCACTCGCTCGTGGACTCTCACGTTTCTCGAACGGAGCCCGTTGCAATGGAGACTGAAAACTGAATATAGAACAGGGCCTCGGACGGAAGCGGTCGGTAAAATGCGGTCTCGGCCAATGGCGCAGGAATCTCACGCGCGAAACGCACGTTGGCCGCGCGGCGGACCCGCCGAAGTGTGTCGATGCCGTTGACCCAGTTGCCGTTTGTCATCGTACCCCGCTCCGTGAAGGAGATTGGAGGATTAGATTCCACCGAACCCGAACCGGGAGGGCAGGGGCTTATAATGTTACATTCACACTAGCCACTCGCCCCAGGGGCCCCATCTTCCCACTGCCCGTGGGGGGCGACCCACGCGGTTCGGTAATATTCTTCGGCCGGGAGAGCTGGTTCCAGCGAACCCGGATCGACCGAATCAACGACGTAACAGAGAGGGAGAAGAGAAAACACGAAACGGCCGGTTTGGGGCGAAGTTGAACAAGCCCGGGGCCTCTCGGTCGTCGAAATTTCTGCTCCCCGGGGAGCCTTTCTTCATCCGCACACTCCACGCAATAGGTCGGCGGCTCACGAGGGAACTCAATTAGGGACCGCATTGATACCTTTCCGGCGCTAGAATGCAAAAAACAACAACAACAACACGGAACAACGACATAAACCCCGCGAGAAGGTGCCTCATGTTTTATGGTAATGATTTTACGACCCACAACCTCGTTGGGCGGCACAGTTTCACGCGATTCACACGATTCACAGGGCGTACACACAAAGACACGGAGCGTTTTATGGTGATCTATTTTACGATACAGGTCCGTGTCCGCGCCCTCGAAAGCCTCGGACCTACATCTTAGCCCCCCCCCCGCCAGTGGCGTATGGCGTACGAAAGTTTCCGCAAACCAACCGGCGCCAGGTGGCAGCTTCCGGCGAATGGGTGCGAAGCAAAAGCGTGTCACGTGCAAAGTTCAGCGCCACCAGCGTCTGGTGTGAAGAGTTCATTGTTTGCGTCCTGCCCACTATCGTCGCCGTAGCGTATTTGCGGAAACTGTTACCAACTTCTTCCCGGGGGACAGCGGGTGATTCATTCGGGGCCTGGCAGAGAAGCGGACAATGGGGAGCTGCTTCGTCATACGAACAGCACCCAAAGTACATTCCCTACAAAGAAGATCAGAATTTTTTTGTTAGAGAAACGCCCGAAAGTATGCAATTGGAATCACAACTTTCAGTCCTCCTGTTACTTTTGGTGAACTCTAGTTTTCTTCTTATCTGGTTACAACCACCGATCAGTCTAGGCTTGCATCATGCTAGTCTCTGTTGCTTTGTGTAACGGTGTGTTTGCCAGAAACGAAGGAAAGATGCGGCCTTTCGATGGGGTAGGAGTTACTACGGATATGGTACGTTTAGATTACCTTTACAGTCCAGACTAAAAACTCTACAACCAGTAAGTTCGTGTAAGTTTTCATTTTACTTACCAATACTCAGCCATCACAGGTGAATAGAGTAAAGAAACAATCGAGCTCGAATTACAGTTTACGTTTATTGTTTTATATTATCAACCTCAAGGTAAAACTTCCCTCGCGGCGTCTCGATTCTGACGGTGCTGTGACTTAATCTACCCTCGCGTGTCCCTGCTACATTAAATTGACTTCAGAACTGGGCCTATCGGAAGAGAAACTGGTGTGACCACCCGCAGGTCTGGGCTAACCTTCTACCGCCATGAATCAGATATCGCGGACGACCGCCCAACAAAGAAACAGCCTGTTAAAATACGGATAACCATCTAATGGGCTGTTCCGCTTTGCCGATCGGACCGGATCGGATCAGATTAGTTCAATGTCTCCAACCCACCGCCAACTGCCGCCACCGTCGTGTAACACCAATTAGCGTGTTGGCCCATTTCGGCTCTGCCCTTCGCGGTCTAGGTCTGCCCGCTACCGGGCGTTCCATTCATAAAAACGGATCGGCTCCCACCTGACGCGATCTACTACTCTAGCTCCGGGAGAACCTCGAAGAAGGGCTCGCACTATCTTTCGCTCTCTCTCTCTCTCTCTCTGTTTCGCTCTGTCTATCTGGTTCCCCCCAGAGTGTGGTGCGCTTAGTTTATAATTGTCGAGCGTTTTAAAATTCCGGCCACGATCGATTTAACGGTACCCGTTCGGGGGGGGGAGACGTTGTAGTTAGAGTCCTCAAGTTGGTAGCGATGGTGAAATTAAATCGGCCACCCTCTCCAGCATGGCCCCTCGAATTGGGGGGTCCTCAGTTCAGTGTTCTACTACAAACTGCTACGGGGAACTCCGATCCGATTGATTATCGTATAATTCCTTCCTGAGGCCGAGGCCGATTCGAGTTCTATCTACGGCGCACCTATCGCCCTACCTATCACACATGCACATCCGCACCGCCTCATTCGTTGCAGAAGCAGCCATCCTTGGAGTTCTCGCGGATCCAGTCGAGGTAGCGCGTGACGCGCGTGTACACCCCGGGGTAGTAGGGCCGGGCGCACCCGTTGCCCCACGACACGACCCCGATCAGCTCGTAGCGCTTGTCGTCGCGGGCCGCCACCAGCGGCCCACCGGAATCGCCCTGGCAGGAGTCCTTCTCGCCGACGCCTAGGTACCCGGCGCACATCATGTTGTCCGTGATCATCGAGGCCGTGTAGTTGGTCTGCGTGCTGCAGACCTCGTTCGACAGGACCGGTACTTCGACCTCCTGCAGGACGCACGACGGCTTGCCGTCCTCCTTCAGCGTGCCCCAGCCGGTCGCCGTGCCGTTGGTGCCGACGTACGCGTTTTCTGCGCGCCCCACGACGCCAGCCAGACAGACAGATAGGGAATGCAAAAACGGTAAGTAAACCCTGGCCACACTCGCCCCGAAAGTGGGTCACTTTTGGGGCCACACTTTCCGCGGGGCTCCCATGTGTGCGCTTCCCATCGTCGCTTTCTTTGCCAAACGGTTCAAGATCAACAAACGCACTGTAGGGTGGTCCCGCTAGTGTTTGGATTTTAAACTACCGATTATTTGACTTCGTCAAAACGTCAAACTTCGTTCTGGAGATTGTAGAAATTTAGCAAAATCTTTGACATTTGCTAAATGGGACGCTAGAGGCTTGCAGAAAATTTAGAAATATTATAAACCTTTTTCGGAATCCAAACACGCGGAGGGACCACCTTGTGCTAGGTCGTCAGCCAACCGGGCGGCCTCACCTGGCCCCAAACTCACCTGGGTCCGATGGGAGGCAGATCGGGCGAATGAAGTCCGTTATCGGCACGCGATCGTTCAGCCGCAGGAGCGCGATGTCGTTGTCGAAGTTGAGGAAGCTGAACTTTTGCGCGATCGCCCGCAGCACGAAGCGCGTTTCCGGCCGCATCGACTCGTCGCACCGGTTGTGCTCGCCGAACGTTACCTTGATCATGAACCACATGAAGCTGCCGTGGGGCGGGAACGGAACGCGGGGCGTGTGAGGCAATCGATCAATCCGGGCGGATCTCGGGCTCGGACTACTCACCCCTTAACGCAGTGGGCCGCCGTCAGAACGTAGCGGTCGTTGATCAGCATGCCGCCGCAGTAGAACCGATTGAAGTAGCTGAGCCGGGCCATCCACGGGAACTCGTTCACGCCCGTCACCTGCCCGCCGACGATCCGGGACGCGTCGTTCCGCTCGCCGCATCCTGTGAAGCCGGCGGTGGAAAACCCGTTAGTGAATCGTAATCCTCGGCCGGCCGCTAATTGCTTTCACGACACGGCCACGCCGGGGAAGAGTGCGTGTCACTCGATCATTAATTATTGGCACGTCACGAACCGAGAGCCCCCACTTGCCCCGGTTGGCCACAGCGCTATCTTGGAAAACCGGGATCGACGGCAGACAGTCGGTTGGGTGCGAAGGTTTCATCTGCTCCATCGGCCCACAAAAATCGGCCGTTTTTTTTTCGTAGGAACTCTATGCGCCCCCGATGCGCACTCCAATCACCGAGAGGTCCATCATCAAAGAGCTTTCTACCGGGTGATCGGGTAATAGCCGCCATAAGCGCCGATCCCCGCTGACGATCGAGGGAAAAAATTATATCTATCAAAACAATGTTTCTGCGTCGGCCCACTCTCTGAAAGGCCGAAACGTCCGGACGTTGGAGAGGTCCGAAAAAATGGACACTCACCGTGGGCCGCGCCGGAAAGTAAAGGTTGGTACCAGGAGCCGGCCCGCCGGGCGATTCGAAGCCAATTAATCAAACACTGTTGAAGGTGAATCTTTTGGTGAACCGGGAGTTTATAATTATCGACACCAGCACGGAATCGGGGGTTGGATCGACCGGTTTCGGCAACCGTTTTTTGGGCACAGCTAGCTGTTTTGGTGCCGCCAATGAAAGTGGTTGCCGTGGTGGTCACGTGGAATCGGTTGCTGAGGTCGAGGTTTGAAGGGAAGGAGAAACTTTGACCACCCCAACTGTATGACTGGCCGAATTACAAACAAAGTTTCCACCGTTCCCTTTCGTCACTGTGAAGCATTTACAGTGAAGTTAAATTGATAAATATTGAAGCTTCTGATTGGAACTGGAACTGGAGTTTCGAAGAATGTCAAACACTGCATTCGTGGGCACTAACTGCTTGGTGCTTCTCTAGTAGTTTGTAGTGGATAACCAGCAGCTGATCCTACCAAAGCCTACCGGAACGTTCCTTGTTCTAGAGCGAGAAGTCGCCTCAACCAGGAACTCGTTCAAACGAAACGCCTAAGTGTCGGGCGTCATTTTGTTCGTTAAAATAATATGGAAAAGAAGCCCTTTTGGAACTTTTAGTGTAGAAGACTAAAACAAATTAGCAACGCAACATAACTCCGGAATATTAAATGACACCTCAAGCTTGCAAACAACGCCACAAAGTTACATTTGTTCGATGGCGATAAATGAACTTCAGCTAAGGTTAGCGCCATTGAATTGTGAAGGCCATTAATACATGGCCAGGAGCGAGGGCTTGTTTTGGCTTGCCTCACTGCGAGTGAGAACCTGCTGAACAGATCGTGGCCAAAGTGGCATAACTGCGGTAAACATGAAGTGAGTGGTTCATCTGTGGATTATGTTAACTGTTTATAAAATTGAGCAGGTCTTGTCCTTCGACGCACAGACACTTTTTAAATATCAGATTGCACCAGAGACACAAGAGCAAAGATGGGTCTGATCTCCGGGTTACTAATGATCTCAGGGAACTAGTGTCCCAAAAAGTACTACGCAATGCAGCAGGAGCATACCTAGTCATGGTCAAAGCAAAGTGCTAATATAGCGTAAGTCAAGGTCAAAGTCTCGAGCAATCGAGCACCTCGAGTCCAATAAACGGATTGACCGACATCGACGTTAGCCCAGCCCGGAATGGAACTCTCAATCGCAACTTGGTGGTCCACTCTGGCTCCATCCCAAACTGGTTGACCTTTCGATTGGTCAGGGATGGCCTTTCAATCGTAAGCATTCCGATCGATCATCGAACTCCGGACCCGACGGAAGCATCACGGCGCATACTTCACACCCTAAAAAAAGCTATAACGTTGTGTCCCAAGAGCTATATTTTCGTGTTGACGCCACCTCCAGGATAAGGGGTCCACATTCTTCCTGGGGCGCCTGTCGCCATCTCGACCGGCGTTTCTTGGCCGGGCCAGAAATTTGAATCCACGCGCGGGTGTTGGTTCGGTTGCTTTTTTGTGTCGCTCGCAGGAGACCACCAGCGCGCGAAGCACTTGAGCCCCGAGTCGAGCCCCACGGTGGTGTAAATATCAGCGTCGACATTTCGAAGATTTTAGATTCTGGTTTTTTTTGTTGCTTTCTTCCACCGTTGGTCGACTTGGAACGGAGAAATCAAAATATTGAGATCATCCGATCATCCTCCTTTTTTTTTACGCCCCGTGGTCGTCTCCAGACAGTGAGTATACACTGCTCATTAGCAGCTTTAAAATGCAGACACAGCGAGAGAATGTCACAGTGGTGGGTGCCACCCCTTTGGGGAAAGGAGTTGTCCTTTCCCAAAGCCGGGACGGTGATGCACTTTGGAACGGAACACTTGCCTGTAGCTGAAGTGTCAATGTGGTTTTCGGTTCGGGAAGTAAGAATTGAGTGAAGAATTTCAATGTAATGATGCCCACGATAGTACAAGACAGCACTTTAAGCTTGGACATGTTTCTAGACTCTTGTACGGCCCGCCGACTTTGTCCTACGGCATACTTACGGCAGCTGCAGGCACTGGCAGGCGTATCGTGAGCCGGTGCTCTATTGCTTCCCGTACCGAACAGCATTTTCATGTTGTCGACGATGCTCCGTTCGTCGGTGTTTTTATTGGGCGTCGCTAGCATCTCGTACTTGCCGTGAGCCTGTACTTTCGCGGTGGCCCCACCAATACCCAGCAGCACTACCGCGACCACCGCCAGCCGACGTGCGGTGAAATTAATTCGACCGGAAACGGATCCCTCCATGTCGGGTTTGCCCAATTCCGCGGCGCAATTCGTACCCGAAGCCGTTGTTTCGCTGCTCGCCAATTCGGCTCGCCACAGGGTGATTCACTTGGGGAATTGTTTATTTCTGTTCGGACCGGCGCTCATTAGAGCTGTACGCGGATCGAATTCACCACCGACACGCCAAAGTTGCACATCTTCCCCCACTCGGCACGGTAATTATCGAACTTAGCGGTAATTATTTTCGAGGAATTATTTTCCGTCCGGCGCAGACCGGGCGTTCCGGTCGAGTTCTGGAGCACACACAGTCTGGCTTCGTTTCGGTGCCTTTTTCGGTCCAGGGGAACGTTCACACTTCACACTCGGTTCTACGGTTCCTGGCCGGATCTCTGATCACTCGCGATGAAGCAATGGTTTCCGGATCGCTGCCCACAGCACAACGAAACGTACGTACAGCAGAGTACCGTTTAAGAGGACCGAACCGCTGGAGCCGAACAGTGCTTCCACCCGGGGACAAACCTGCCGTCGAGAGTGCGTCGCGAATAACCCGTCCGTTCCGGCCGCGGTCACCAACTGGACTGGGGCTCGGGATAAGCTCCGGCGCGCATCGCACGCAGGTCGGCTTTCTCCGCGGCCACTTGATCGCTTCTTTTTATCATCCGCGTTCGAGAGCGTCTTCGGCAAGCGTTCGTGAAGACGGCGACCGACGAACCGACGGCGATCATCGGCCGCCCGGACTTGCAGGCCGGGCCCGATACATTTTAAGAGCGTTTAGGGATCGCATCCCAGAGACGGCGGCCACGAAAGAACGAAAGGTAAACAAAGCTGGCCAGCACTTTACACAACTCCGCCGACGACGGTCGGGAGCTCTTTCTCGAGTTCTTGCTCCCTCAGCCTGAGGTTCTTCGTACGGTCCCAAGAACGCCATCCGGTCAACCTGTGCTGCTGACCATCCATTTCCATCGCAATCGCATCGTATACTTTTATACCAGGGAACCGGAGAAAGCACGGGTTCGGATTGCGACCGAATGTAGGATTGGTTCCGTTCGGGGCGAGCATTACATTGCATTGGCATATTGCTATTAAAACGTGACCAAGTACGTGCCAACAGTTTTTAAATCGTAATCGGAACGAGAAAGCGACTTACCTTCGGCACTTATGCCGGGCAGACTTCCGCTTACAGTATCGGCGACAATCTCTTATTTTACAACGGCAATCCCAGTAGCCCATTCTGAAATGTTTTGACGGAATTTTGTTTGGACAGTTTTGTTTGTGAAAGTTTTGCTACAAACTTAGAATCGTTGTGACGAACAGAAGGCGAAAGACCTCACAGCTCGGACATGGTCAAATAAAAATTAAGAACTGGATGCTCGTTGAAAAGATCAATTCGAAGGTTCACCAGGATAACTCATATGACAGGCGGACATCATACTCATCAAAATCCAAGCCAGTAAGCCCAAAACAAGACCAAGACACGCCTTCAGCAATCGTGAACCAAGTTTCGAGCGAAGGACGAAGGATCCGCACCTACAAACGATGAAAGTTAAATTTGTTTTGAATTTAAAAATTATATAACAACGGGAGAAATGCCTACAACTTTGGTTGGCGGTCCACAGAACTCAAGTCCGTTATTGGTAGCAATACAAAACGCCCATTCGACAGTGAAGGAAATATAAAACCCGCATTACATCAATGCCTTCTTCGATGACGGCTGACAAAGTTGAGGGTCGATGAAAAGATTCTGTTATTCCTGTCGTAGAATTTGTTTTTTCAAACAAATCTATTAGGATTTACCGAAATTAGAAGTGAGGACTGCTGTTACTTTTACCTCGAAATTATACCGAGTCACTCTTGAACTTTCCTAGGCATTCCCGTGAGCCCAGAGTTCTACATAATTAAAACAACATAATCGCCCTTGCTCGGCCACAAACACATTCGCCCGACTCGGCTGATCGCAATGATTAGAGAATTTCAAGTTCAACTTGGCCAAGCAAACACAAAGCTGAGAACGAAAGAAATTCCCAAACCTAATGGGACAGAGCAGGGCTTTCTAACGCGTGGAGCAAGTTTATCGTCTTGAGAAAACAGAGAGATAAAATAATTCGATAACATTTTACGAGCGGCGCGCACGCTGCGAAGCGCATCATTAGAAACATTGTAGCGTCCACAGTGTTATTATTACCGAAAACCGCGCCATCAACACCTCGACAAAACATACATCATGCAAACGTGAGCCTCCCGTGAAGCCTTATTAGCCGCTCCGTTCTCTTTCGCCCTTTCCCTATCGCTCTTCTCCCTGCCGACACGCGTCGAAACGCTGATTCAATTACGGCCCACGATGAGGCGTTGATAATGAGCTGTTCACGATCATTTGGTTCTTTAATTTATGCCTCACATTCCGGAGTTCCTTGAGCCGCCCTTGAGTATGCGTGAGAATGCGTTTGCTCCCTAGGTCGCGGTTCCGTCTCATCAAATTCCGCTCGGCGTGTCACACCGTGTATGGTCCCATTTCATGTTTTAATGCTCATGTCATGCTTCGGAGCGATTAATGGCCTGTGCTACATCTGCACGCGTTAATCTGGCCGGTCGGCCGGGAGATCCCATTCCTGATGCCATTCTATCACCGTCCGCGAATGTGGATCAGTGCCCAGGAATGGAACCACCCAGGCCTTACGATGGCCCCATTACACGTGCTGCGAAAGCGAACGTGTCCCATGACAGGATCGCGGTGATGGTTGGTGGTTGTACGTATTCGACTTTTATTTACAACAGCTTCATTTCGTATCACTGTACTTGGCGTTCACTTGGAGCAGAGACAGGTATCGTCCAGATTGGCGCGCAGCCAGGGAAGATAGCGAGCGACCCGCGTGTAGACTCCCGGGTAGCCGGCCCGGCCGCACCCGACGCCCCACGAAACGATCCCGACGATCTCGTGCTTGTCCCCGCTCCGCACCAGCAGCGGTCCGCCCGAATCCCCCTGGCACGAGTCCTGCTTGCCCTTGCCGGCACACAGCTGCAAAAAGCGAAAACACGGTTTAATCCCAAACTCGACAGAGCCTGCTCATCAGGACCTTACCATGTTGGAGGTTATACGGGAAGCGCGATACTTCATGCTCCGGCACTGGTCCAACGTCAAGATCGGCACGTCCACGTGCTGCACCAGGGCGGGCAGTGTGCCTCCCTCGGACGTTCGGCCCCAGCCCACCACCGTCCCGAGCTGACCGGCCGGTTCGCTGCGTTCCTTCGGCAGACACACCGGCCGGATGGTTTTCGTAAAGTCCACCGGTTTCCGCAGCTTGAGCAGCGCGATATCGTGATTGTACGAGTTCTGATCGAAGCTCCGGTGCCGGATGATGGCCGTGACCGCGCGCATGATCGCCGGTGTCTCCGACGCCACGAACTGATCGTAGTCGCCCAAAATCACGCGGATTTTGTTCCGTTTCAACCTACGGACAGGGAGGGAAAAATGGATCCCGATCACGGTGTTACAGATCGCGAGGGGTTAGACGTACCTGCGAACACAGTGGGCCGCCGTCAAGACGTAGTCCCGCGTCAGCAGCGAAGCACCGCAGTGAAACTGACCGTCGTACACGAGCCTCGCCAGCCACGGGTACTGGTTGACGCCGGTGGGGCGCCCCCCGACGATCCTAATCTCCTGATTGGCGGCCCCACACTCTGCAAACAGAGACAGAAAAGCGTTTCGGTGAAGCGTTTCGGTGTGCCCTCGCTATGAGCCCGACGGGTATGCAATCCGCACAGCACGTCGTCACGTTTCTACCCTCGATCAGCTGATGATCGCTCGCTTACCGCAATCACAGCTTTTCACCTGATTGCTGGTCAGATCGTCGTCATCGTCCAACGAGAAGGCTGCCGTATTCAGCCCGAACAGTGTGTCGAACAGGAACCGCCCGCTACGGGATCGGCTCGGAAGGATCAGCTCGGTCTCGTTCCATCGTCGGCCGATCGACTCAGCTCCGCTACCGGACACGGCCAGCCAGCAGAGCGCGGCCAGCAAGGACACTGTCACACACCGCCCCCCACCCATCCGTCTCGGTTGCATTGCACTATCCTGCGGCCGCTGAGCATAAACGCAGCGCAAGCGATTGAGAAACCGGTGCCTGTGCCAGTCCCCGGTTGACTGAGCTGGCCACGCCGTGCTCGCGTGTTTTCTTGCCCCAACAACACACCGAACAATATCTACCACTCCGCTATCCTGTCTTCTGGCAATTCGCAACCCGCCCAGCTGTCCGCTGTCCGTGGCGAACTTTGTAGCCTTTCGGGGGTTTCGGGTTTTTTCTCCCCGCGGTTTGTAGCACTTTAATTTTTCACCGCTTCACGTTTCACTTGCACCGCTCACTCTCGTCGACACGACCAATGTTTACACGGCTCATAATCTCATTTCACTTTCTTCGCGCAGCTCCGGGCGAAACACGGCGGCGGCGGCGGCGACGGCGGGAACGGGCCGGGTGCGAGAAACATTATTTAACATCGGTCGCTGGCTGTGGCTGGAGCGCCGTCGGATCTAGCCACCGGTGGGGGGGGGGTCCGGATCCGGATCGGCACGGCGCAGGCGGACGGACGCTCGGGTACCTCGGGTGTTGCAGCGCTGTTTCTCACTTTCCCATTTGAACCACACGGCACGGCACGGCACGGATTAGTGGTCCATCCCGGGCTACTGGAATGTGGCGGCGGCGCAGTAGCAACCCCTGACAGCCTGACACAGGAGAAGAAGCTAAACACGGGGAGAAAAGAGTATAGCCTGCCCCACGGCGGGACGGTGGCATGTTAGTCCAAAGCGTATGATATAATGACAGAAGTCAGTGGAGTCTGGGGAAACGGTTTCGGGCCACGACGCTACGGGGCTCCACACGGACCGGTGACGTCTAATGTCACGCAGAAAGAAGGGTCCGCGGATGGACCCTTCGCTGGCGCTGGCGCAGGCAAGGCTCTTTCTCATTGCGTTTGAGCGTCCCACATCCGCGTTGAACAGTGCACCGCACAGTGAAAGGCGCCTTTCTGCTGCGATCCGCGATGGGTGCGTTAAATGCGCCGCATGTCCGGACCCCCCGGGGGGGAGTATATTGCCCTCGCCACGCGCGTGGGAACTATGACGAGGGCGCAAGTGGCACTGAACCTTGAGACGCCCTTAACACAAGGGTCTTAACGATCGTTTTTTTTTTGGTTTTAGAGAACATTTCATTTAAGTGTTTTCCCTCCCCATTGTGCAGTGTTTTCCCTTTTTGGTACAAGACACTTGTCAAAAAGACTGCTTGGAAAGCGTTTGGAAGAAGAAAGGAAAATCCTCTATTGACGAAAAAATGTGTGCAGTCAAGTTCATGTGGCCTAATACTGCATGTGCGATAATGCACAGGCAGGTCCGTGAAAGGTTGGTAAACTCACAGAAATAGACGAAGTTGTTCGTCCTGTTAGTATCCGTATCTTCGCCTAGGAACTAAGGATAGACCACACAACAGTTTTAAACCATTTCCGCCAAGCTAAATTAAAAAAGAAGTTCGATTTTACATACCACACTAACTAACACCAGAAAACATGATGGATCGTCACCAGGGAGTCCTTCGCCAAACGGAACGAAATCGAGCCGTTTCGTTTACGTTAACGTAAAAAGAAGATTGTGAAAATGGATTACTAGAATTCTTCGCCCATAAGGACTAAGACTTCTTTGACAAAAGGATTTGTCAAAGGCCTAATGTTTTGAATTTCACTCAGAAATAAGAGATTTCTTTTTCCATCTTTTCCATCCTTTTCCGTTCTAAATTAACTGTTTAGTAAACTCAGATGCGTAACTAGTCGGTCTTGTAAAAAATTACATCGATTTGAAAATGAGTGGCAAACTGAAGAAGTATGCCAATGTCTTCTCACTATAAAAAAGCTATCCACTATAAAAAAGGCACCGAAAACCATGTAAAATTTATGGAGAAAACGCCATTATCGAACGCCGGGGACAGGAACGGTTTGCTCCGTTCTCGGCCAAAAACTTCGATGTCGAAGTTGCAGCTCGCTCTTGGTCACTGGAAAAGCCACTAGTAACTGTAGCAACTAATGGAGCCATGATCATACTGGGCCGGTCAGGACATAACTGGGGCCGGTGACCCAGTACTATATGATACCCAAATTTATCCGTTTTGAAAGTTCATAGACTCAAGTGGTGATATCGACAATCAATGAAACGCAACGAAATCAAACCATTTTCGGATCGAATAATGCACCGTACACGAAAGACTTCAATGCGCGGATTGATGCAAACTGTTTTATGTGTGCACGTGTAGCGGGGGGTTCGGAAGGACCAATTACCCATCAAAAATTGTTAACATCTGACGAAACGGTTAATGCTCTAGTGAGTTAATTCGACCATCTAACTCTACCGTTTCAGCGAACCAATCAAGAAGAAGCGACTAGAACTAAAAAAGCCACATATTTGTGAGGCATCATAGATCATGAATGGAACCTTGCACTCATGGGCCTTGGTTTAGATTTATTCAAAGCTTTGACCAACCGAATAACCGCTGCGAATCACTTTAACATTTTTAACTTGTACAGGAGCTTGGCAAATGCCAGACGGTCGCAGATCATAACGGCCAACATGTGATTTCGCATAAAAACTATTTTTGCTCAAAACATCACCGAAAACACTTGCAGATTCTGTTCACTACGTCCCGATATTAAGTTTAGCTCCTTGCTTCAGTTCTCGCAACGCACACGTTAATGCAAACACGGTGATTCACCCCCAACAGTGAAAGGTCTCGCGGGCCGCCCAATAATCCACCGGTTTACCCATTTTGGGTTCCCGCGGCACAAAGGTGGTCGAACGTCGTCCGAAAGGCGCAACCGTTTCGGTTTGAATTTTGGTCACCCCAACACCAATATCGGGGGGGGAGGGGGTCCTTATTATGGCACCTTTCGCCCCGGAGGTCCGTGTGAATCCGTGCGTTTAGATACTGCTCACAACTGACACACTTTGGACACACCAGGCCGAGATCCACCTCCGGGAAGTGGGCGATTTCGGGTTTCGGTTTTTTCGGGTGAGAAAATTATGAAGAAAGTTTTTCGAACCACCGTCTTCGAATCCAGTTCGACTCGCCATTTTCGCCACGGCGCGCCATCATAATAACCAAAACAGAAAACGAGGCCAACGATCGACGGCGCTCCTCGCACCGATCGGGGCATTTCAGGAATTTCAGTATACCGAAATTCGGTTTGTAGTATTCACGCGCACCTTTCCTACACGACCCGCGGAATCCCACCGTATCGTACACGGCACCCGAGAGCTGCTCGGGGGCTCTCGCCAGAAACGCGCACAATCACGACCACGGTTGAAAGTGAAATGATTCGAACCCGGACACGCGCCACTGGGAAAACGTGAAACAGCCGCGCCTGGGCCAGACACGGACTCGAGCTCCACCAGATAACCAGAATCCAACGGGCGGGCCCGCAGACTCTCTTGCGCTATTGCAAGAACCACACCGCACCAGCTGGATCGGTGAAATCGGATTTCGCAAGCCGATCGCCGATCGAATGCCTGCGAAATCCGTCACCGATCGAACCGCCCAAAAATGCCGCGGGGGGCTTATGTAAATCGCTAACGGCCGCCACTGCCGGGAGAGCTAATTGGCTACGCGACAATCGGCGACGCGCATTGATATTGCGCGTTCGGTGGCGGAACCCGGGAACGAATCCGATGTGCCCACACAGAGCACTGCACAGCGCGGTTGCGGCGGGCACTTGGTTGTCATTATTCAATCACCGCGACCAATCCGATCCGATTCGCTTCATCGGCCGAGCACTCACTGTACGGCGCGGGCGCGATTGGATAACACACGGCGCTGGCGTTCGAATGGCCGTCCGGGTCGATCCTGCCAGTGGGGCACTTCCAAACGAACGAACGCACGCGCAGTCACAGTCCGTGTGGCCTTGACAGTGTCGCTTCTTCGGCGGCACCGATGCGACCGAGCCCAGCGGAGAAACTACTTTCATTTTCCACCGACGGCAACCGTCGATCTCCTAGTCGGCGATCGATCGGGATGATGTACACGCGCCATGAGTGCCCCACCCCCCAGAGCGAAAGGGGTTTCCGACGTGAGAGAGTCCCGGACCCCGGAGTCGGCTTCGGAGTCGGGTGGCCGAGCAAGAGAAACCCCTCCATCAAATCGCTGGCCACAGTGAGCGCCCGCCGAGATTCACTTTCATTTCACTCTCCCGCGATCGTCCACTACCGGGTGTAGTGGCGACGGCGGGGGCCTTCCGGTCGATGGGAGATGCACCACTCATATGCTCACTTTCTACTTTGGCCCGTCCGGCCGCCCATGGTCGGATGGTCTCTTTCGCGCCATATAGGACGTTCCGTTGGCTCCCCGGGCGCGATTAGACGCAGCTCGACAAAAGGGGCAACAGCAGCGTGTGGGGCGCATGATCTTTTTTATTTCGAAATGCATTTCATTTGGTACCGAACGCGAATACCCAAAACCTATTCGAGAACACTTACGAGCTAATAGTAGCAGTAGCAGTGGCGGTGATGACGGTGGCAGTGTTGTATGGTGGTGGTGCGGTGTAAGCCTATGGTTTCTTGTGACTAGAAAACGAATAAATTATCAACACAGCTAGACGACCGATGGGGACGCCTCAGAGCCGTCGGGCAATGTCCTTCGGCGGGCAGAGGCACTCGCCGGCGAGCTTCTGGTGTATCCAGGGCAGGTAGTTGACGATGCGCGTGTAGATGCCGGGCAGGTTGGGCCGGGCGCAGCCGCGACCCCACGAAACCACCCCGATCACCTCCATGCTGCCGAGAGGGCCCATCTTGTGCATTGGGCCACCGCTGTCACCCTGGCACGCGTCCTTCTGCCCGTCGTGGTATCCGGCGCACATCATGTTGGCGGAGATCTTCTTGCTGCCGTAGCCCGCCTCCAGGCACTGATCCTGCGACCAGATGGGCACTTCGACCGCCCGGAGTGTCTTCGATGGCGGGCGCTTCTCCTCGATCCGTCCCCAGCCGGCCACCACACCGAGCGAGCCGGTGAAATCCGCTACACCTGTCAATCAGAGGGTAGTCAGTGCTGTGGCCCACCAAGTTCCCCAGCGTTCCCGTTCAATACTTACTGCCATCCGGGAGACAGGCCGGCTGTATCGTTGGGCCGAAGCGCAGCGGTTTGTCCAGTTCCAGCAGCGCGATATCGTTGTTGAACGTGAAGATGTCGAACAGCTCGTGATCGATGATGCGCTTCACCCGGCGCAGCTCCGTGTAGTCTTTGGCAATGTTGTGACCCCCGAGGTACACCTGTACGGGAGACAACCGAGCGGTCAGAGAAAAGTATGGGTGAGGGAAAACGGGATACTACTAACCCTGATCTCGCTCGGCTCGAACGAGTTGACGCAGTGGGCCGCCGTGACGAGGAAGTTGCGCGAAACGACGGATGCTCCGCAGTACAGCTTGCCCTGCCGGAACAGCCCGGCCAGCCAGGGGAACTGGTGCGCTACCGTTTCCGTGCCGCCGACGATCCGATTCGTGCGCCCTCCGACACCGCAGACTGTGGGGAAGAGTACGAGAACCAGAAGATGTTATTTCATTTCGCCGGGGTCGAGTGGGGACTGCGGGAAAAGGCGATCATGAACCCACTTTAAGTGAGGATTTTAGTTATGTTTTGATAAATTGGTTGACCAAAGTAGAAAGAGTGATAGAAATGGCTCTTTAAAACCAACTTTTATCAGATACTTTAACACGATCGTTAGTGCAGTTCTGCATCGGTAATGTACCTATATTATGCAACATTCGAAAGGTAATGCAAAATCAAATATTCACGTTGTACATTTTTCACGTTACATTTTTAGCGAGAATTAGTATAGAAAACTATGAAAAACATTTCAACATACATTTTTTCAATTTCGATAATGCAGCAAAAAAATGTTTCACGTTGTTTCGCATGAACCAGTTTCGTATTTCCAGTAAGTTTTGTATCTGTCCCGATCCGTCTGTATCCGCTAAGCTTATTTTCAGAAAACACTTATTGCTCTATACGGAGACGCCTGGTGAAATGGCCATACAAAACATATTGCCTTTAAAATCTTTATTTCTTTATAATACTTTGCTTTATATTATTTAAGCAAATGTTAACTTTGCATGTAATAATTATTTACCTCTTTAAGAATATAGTACGTTTGTATAGAATTCTATCTTGTGCAATTTTTATTCCTTTTCGATGTGCAGTAGGGGTGTGCTTCTTTTGGGGCATAGTCGGTATAATGACAGAATATTTTCAGATCCTGAGCGTGCAGCTGTTTTTAATGTCGATAAAGATTTGATAAGAAGGTTTAGGAATATCTTAATAACCAGTAGCCGTCAGAAAAAAGTGAATTTTCCAGAGAGAACAATTTAGAAGACAGTTTCATTCGAGCAATACATAGCAGTGACCCCCAAACTAGTTCTATTTCATTGGGTTGTAGGCAGCGAAAAAACCCTAAATTTAGTTTTCCAGAAGTAGTTGAAGATTTTTTGGCATGAAGAAAAACATTGATGACGATATCGCGAGTGATCATGTATTGAATCAAGTATATAATACCGATTTATGTTTGGATGAAGAAACAAACTTATAAGAACTCTTTCAGACGTTTAAACAATAGTACTCATGGGATGGTAATAATTACTTGTTTCAAAATTCCCACAAACGATCGCGATCATTCACGCGTCACGCCGATAAACCCAAAGTTGCGTGACAATTCCGCGTTGCGCGATCGTAGCGCGTTACACGTGCCATAAGAAACACTTATCCAGCAGAGGTGGATAAGTTTTATTTACTGTAAATTGATTTCACTTTTCCCCAATGAATGGTTCTTTTCACATTAACAAGTTCAATTGCAGTGTGTATCAAAAATGTTGTATGATTTTAAATAATGACTTCAAGGATCAATAATGATGATGGGTTCCTTATCATACTCGAACGCGTGTGTTACACATCAAACGTTGAATTTAATCAAACCACATGCAAAGAACACAAAAACTCTTCCTAAAAACAAATCTGTCCGCCGATCCCACACAAATTCCCCACCGTGGCTATGTTGCGAAAAATTGCAGCAAACAACACCGCAAACTCACATGGACACACGATCGGGCCGATACTTGCAACGGGGCATGGTGCATAAATGCGAAACCGATGGATCTCCGCGACACATACGCTTAACCTAATTCGCTTCGGTTGGCCTCATTCGGGGGTTCGGGGGGCCCTATTGCTTCGCCACAGTGACACACCCACCCCACACACTCACGCACACATGGCCGCGCGGGAAAAATGCGCGCGCTGAAGGTTCGCTCTTGAAGATGATGAACTGAAGGCACTGGCGGCGGCTGCTGCTGCTGTGAGACGCAAAATTTTCCTTTCGCTTTCGCTCACGCAACGCGAGTTGAGAGATGCACTTTCCTGCGGGGCTCGGTTACGCAACCGGCGGGGAGCTTTCCCCCCGGGTGGCGCTGCACCGCCCTGATAACATAATTCGGCGGAACGTACGCTGCTGTTGTTGTTTACAAACTGTTTTTTTTCTGGGGGGGCAACCACACGTCGTCAAACCTTTCACTTTCCACGAGGACACTCACCACAATCACAGGAGTCGTCGGTGGCCGTTGGTGCGGCGAGAAGATGGCCGACCATCGCCGCCAGCAGAACGGTGGCGAGTGGCAGCGCGGTGCGAGGTCCAGCGATCATGATGTGTCAGGACAGTAGCGGCGGCAATGAAAGGATCCGACAAGTGGGAGCGCTCTGAAGCTGGAGGATCGGGAGGATCGTGGAAAGGATTTCACGTCACAACACGGTCACAACAAGCCACAGCAACTGCCGGAACCGGCCGGAACGGAACGCCGCAATGTTCTGTGGCTGGTGGTGGCTGTCGCTAGTACCTTTTATAGCACGCTCACATCGGTTCCGACGGTTCACGCGGGTTCACAGAAGGTTCCCCGAAGAAGCGCCGCACAATGGGGCGCGACAATGGCGGCTACCTTGGCCGCTGCTGCTCTGGCTCCGGGTCTCCGGGTGTGATCGAACTCGCGTCAATAATGGCGTGGCCCCCCTTTGTTTTGCCGCGATCGCGCGCATCGACTGCCGCTGCTGCTGCTGTTCCTTCGTCGGGTCCCTTCCTGGTAGCAGATACGGGCTCAGCACACCACTACACCGGCAGCGATCCTGCGCCGGTGGTGGCGCGGTGCACCTGCGGCCATGTCCCATGTCCCATGTCGGCAAAGACCACCGTGTATTACCTCATCTCCCAGCACGCGTGTCGCCGAAAGTGAGAGTGGCCGCCACCCTGAGCCGTAACAAACGCGGTAGGTGTTGCCCTTGGCTCTACTAACACACATCGTAGCCTTCCTCTCGGTGCGCGCCGTCTGCATGCGTGAGTGTTGGTGCATAACCGATAACGTGCCTTTCGCGGGGACAGAGTGAGAGAGCGCAAGAGAGAGAGAGAGCGAGTGGAAAGAGATCGGGCGGGAGTAGGGTTTTGGGTGGTGATCGTCGTCTGTAGTGAAGTCGATAGTAGTAGTAGTGGTGGTGACAATGAGAAGATTCGGTTTGTTTGTTTATTTTCCGCCTTCGGTGGGCGACGATGTTTCGGGTGGTGTTCGGGTCTTATGCTTGCGCCCACCCCCGGGGGTATGCAAATCACGTTGCAAAATTGCATCCGATGCACCGAGCCCTGCTTATCGCACCCCAAGAACGCATCTCATCCTTGAGGTTTGAAGATTAAGTGCTCCTCCTGGCTGCACGATCTGCTGGTGAAAGAAGCCAAGTTCAACCTCTGCCGACGGGACCTTCGCCGATGGGATTCCCCTAACTCGACGAACTCTATCCTTCGGTAACACAGCTGGTTTTCGGTCGTTCATGTCGTAACCAGTTGCAGTCCCAGTAGACGCAACACGGAACCACCATCTCAATGCCGAACCTTGTCTAGCCGCGACCCTGACCTATCTTCCCTGGTACCCAACTCCGCCGAACGATCGTTCTCCGGGGTCGACGTTACACAATTCCACTCAAGCCCTCGAGGGACACGCGGTCACGGTGGCCCTTGGTCTAGCCATACATAACACCCACGGTGCGTAACATTGGCTCAATGGTGGCTTCGAGAAAGCATTTCGGACGATCTTCTAGCGATCGCCGTTTGTTAGATAAAGATTTAACCAAAAATTGGGTGAATTAAGTGGAATCGTGGAACTGTGGCGTCAACTCCAGGGTTCAGGGTAAGTTTCAAAAAAGCCTGTAACAAAACCTCATCAGTTGGGTAATGTCAGAAAACATTTGGTATTGATTTGTTTTTTTCCATGGAGTCGAAGCCGCAAAATGTACGCGAAACAAATCTCCTCAAATCTATTTGCCTAACAAACAAACTAAAAGTAGTCCTAATCAATAGATGCAATAATTCTATCCACTCAACAATTTGAGAACTAATTACCTGAAGTTTTTAAATTTAATTAGTTGTAAGATGTTGTTAGTTATTAGTTTTAAGTAAGACAAAATGACTCAATGCCACGTGGCATAACATATAATTTAAAAAGATTTAAATCGAAACATTTTCATTTCAATCATTTTGATGCCTTAGTCTTATTAAATAGCTGCAATCCCAATGTGGAATATCTCTGTACTCTTATATAAACAAGCATTTATGTCTAATAAGTTCCAATTTAAAAAAAACAGTTAAACGCCACAACGGCCACCAAATTTCGATTGCGTGAAATTAGATGATGTCACTCAGAAGTGGTATGCAGAAAATAAAATCTACATTGTGCTGAAAGACTGCAGTCCTTCAAACATCGGCGAAAGGCCACGGCGCATCGTCCGATTAAAAGATATTGGGCCATAGTGAAACAAAATTCTGGAAGATCGTTAGAGAAAAAGAAAGCTATCATCTTTTGTAAGGAATCATCTGTAGAACTCGAAAATCTTACTAATTTTTGCTGTTTTGACGAAAGAAAACTAATCAACTTTTTAGCGTCAGTCTCACTCGCTAGCGACTTAGTGTCACTATGTCCATCCCACATTCAGTGGGCCGTAAACCGTAATGGGACAGTTAATGGTTTATTTAATTGCTATCGGTCTAAACAGCTTCTCGCTGGCGATCGCGATCGCGATCGCGAGTGCCCTTGTGCGCGCTGCGATGCGACAACACCACAGTACCGATGCAACAACCGTCAACCCACATGTTGCACGGGGCCGGTTGCGTGAACTTGAACGATGATTCTCGCCCCTCGCTTCACCCTGCCCCAGTACATGGCTCACATTAGGAAATGCAGATGGTAGAAGGTGACACACTCAACTGCGCCGCTTACGGGAGGGACCTTGAGGGACAGCAGTCATATCTTTGGCGGGAGCCATACTCAACCGGCAACCGCGTAGCGATCGCTCTCCGCCGCAGCCGTCGCGCGTGGCAATGAAAATCGTGGGTGCGTTGGATGGGCGTTTTGCTGGCGAAGTTCAAGGCCGCTGCCGCCGCGCTGCTGGTACTCTTCCGACGGTGACGATGACGAGTGCTGCTGTTGCTGCTGGTCTCCAAAATCCTTGGCGGAAAACGGAAGCACCAAGACGGTCTAATGAGCTAGCAAGGATTCAGGAGATCTTCTGGGGCAGTAGAACAGTAGATCAGTGGGGCATCGCCATCAGGCAGCACGTGAAGTGTAATTAGCACGCTTTGGAGCGATCTTTTCAAGAACAACGATGCAACTGAAGACATGTAATTAGTGGGCGATGAGACTAATGGCTCTGCAAATGACAGGCACCTGTGCACTGTGACTTATCGCCGTTTTCGCCCGATTTCGCAAGGTGTCTGAAGCTTGGTTTGCGTCGCTTTCGTTCCACTTACTAGTGTTTGGATTCCGCGAAGATGATGAAACCGAATGTCGCTCTAGTATTCAACTTCAATTTCGCCGAAGAACCAATCATCCAACATTTTCCGGAGGTCGATGATGCCGCCACACCAAAATCCGTACCAAAGATCGTTGTGGGTGCATTGACTTCTCTTGCACGACGTGTGCCTATCAAACTTCGGAGAGTTTGCGTTGAAGACTCACCAGTTTGAATATAAGTTTTTAATATTAGGTTGGGGGAAAGTAATCCAATATTTTCGTGGTAGATGACTTTAGTGATCGATACGGAAACGGAATGAAATCAACCTATTTCTTAAACGGATGGGTACTGGGGATGAGAAATGGGATAAATGCGACAATACTGTCTGAAAATGATCGTGGTTTGGGTGTGGTGAAACATCTTAACCGGTGGTCAAACCAGGACTCACGGCCCGAATGGTTCTACTAGGCATGTGGTGGGACTTGAAAGGAATCGTTTATTATGAGTTGCTTCCGTGTATTTCCGTTCCGTGGATTGTGAAAATGGATTGCTCGAGTTTTTCGCCAATAACGACTAAGCCTTCTACATTTTAAAGGTATTTTTGAAAAGGCAACACATTTTCCAACAAAATGGTGCATATTTGACACACATCGGACCATTGAAAGTATCCTAAATAAAGTTTTAAATTGCACCCAAAAATTGTTTGTTGTTTCTCAATTTTCTGCAAGTGTCTAGCATTCCATTTCCTAAATGTCAAAGTTTTTACTAAATATTTACAATTCCCAGAATTATATTTGCCGTTTAAAAGACCATAAAGTGATGACCAATAGCTGAAAGGGATATCGACCCTGATGCAAGATAATGCACACTTAAGGTCGTCACTTTTGCACACACGAAATCACAGGTTCAAGATCAGTCCCGATCAGTCAACTCGTCCAAACGCTTCGTTGCAAAAAATAAACAAGGTCTCTTCCACATCTTCTACCCAAGCACCGCAGGGCGTCAGGGTGACTAACCACCAACCGTATCTTATCGCACCTTCCGGGGCCCCAAAAAAAAACCTCCAACCTAAAAGCCCAAACGATGGTGGCGCTAAAAAGCATCCCCTTTTCGTATTCTCACCCCTTCGGCCGCAGAACCTCGTTCGCCTGTGTATGTGTTTTGGCACCTTCTGCCAAACCAAACAACCTCACCGAAAGATCGACGCTCCTGGCCGAGGCCACCCCCGGCCGAAGGTGAGCGTTGAGCGTTGACACATCGAAAGTCCTCCCGCCGGAGCTTTCACCTTTCGGTCGGTTGAAGAATTGACGTCCTCCGGTGAATTTGAATAAGTGCTCGTTCGTGATTTATTCGTCACACTCTCTCACACATCACATCGGCAGTCAGCTTTGTTGTGGTGTTGTTGTTGGGTTGCTGTCCACAGACGCCCGGGTCACTGGCCACCGGTCACTGGCACGTACAGGCATCGCGGGTGTTGAAGTTGATCCACGACATGAACCGATTGACGCGGGCGTAGATCCCCGGGAAGCGCGGCTGGGCACAGCCGAAGCCCCAGGAGACGACGCCGGCAATCACGAACCGGTTCGCGTCCGGATCGTACACGTGCAGCGGGCCGCCGCTGTCACCCTGGCAGGAGTCCTTGCCACCCTCGGGAATCCCGGCGCACATCATGCGATCGTTGATCTGGAACCGGTAGTACTGCGTCCGGTTGTGGCACTCCTGGTTGGCGAGGATCGGCACGTGGACCTCTTGCAGCTGCATCGGGAACGTCCCGTCGCCCCGCTTGCCCCACCCCGTCACGATGCCCTGCGGAGAAAGAACGGAACGGGGAGCTGGAGAAAGTGTGGACCTTCAGCCATCCTTCCCAGGGGCGCTGATCGCGCTGACCTCGTTCCCGGCGTAAGTGGTGCCTTCCGGTGGGAGGCACACCGGGATCACCGTATCACCGAGTGGAACCGGTTCACTCAGCTTCAGGAGCGCCACATCGTTCGTGATGAACACGAGCACGTTCAGGAACCAGTTGGTCATGATGTAGGAGACCTTCCGCTCGAACGAACCCTCCGGCGGGTCGTGGCGATCGTGCAGCAGGAACTTGATCCGGAAGCGCGACCGATCGCTCCCGAACACGCAGTGGGCCGCCGTCAGGACGTAGCGGTCGTTGATCAGCGAGCCACCGCAGATGAACCGATTGTTGTAGTAGAGCGCCACCATCCACGGGTACCGCCCGATCTCGGCCTCCTGGCCTCCGACGATCTTCGAGTTGTTGCTCCCCGTACCGCACGCTGGAACAGGTGGAACCAGGTGGAACGGGATCGTGAACACTTCCGTCGCGCTGACCGAAACAGGACGAACTTACTCACAGCATGGCGGACAGTTGCGCGGCGCGGCCCGATACGCGAACACACTGAACACCGGCATCCCGAAGATGGTGGTGATCCACGTCCAAACGCCACTGTTCAGCAGCGGGGCCTTCCCGACGAACCCGTCCGGATCGATCAGCAAACTGTCGTTCCACGCTATCCGCCCCGGCACCGTCAGGCTCTCGCTCCGCGTAACGGGAACATTCCAACAAGTCAGCAGGACGATCGCTGGCCAGCGCAGCGCCGAGGACACCATTTTCAGCGCCAATTCTGACGACCAACTAAATGTCGCCCGCACTCGAGCACCGCACCGTACCCGATCGCCAATCAGCGGAGTGGCCAGGCCGAAACGGGGTTCGTCTTCAACTCGGGGCCGCACTCATCACCACTCTCTCTGGCCCATTTCTCGGGTGCCATCCTTGTCGCGCACGGCCCACTCCCGCTGGTGCCATCTTTTGCTTCCCGATGTCCGGTCCAACGTCCGGTCAGGTGCACGCACATTGCTCCAGCTTCTCTCCCGTTTCGGGCTTTAGTAACCGAAAAAAGAAGCCGCACCGAGGCCTCTCTCTGGCGCTCTCTAATGCTGCTACACTTTCTACGGTGCAATTACGATGTTGGCTTTTCTGGACCACGCACAACGGGACACCAGTTGATCAGTTGATCTTTCCGATTAGCATACGGTGGCCGTGCCCCGTCAGTCGGACCAGAGTCTGCGACGGACAGAGAGAGACCGTGAATCAGGTTATGGTAATCGTAGCCCGTGGTCAGTGCTGAAAACTGGATTAACTGTGGCCGGCGCATGATTTGTGGGCCTTTTTGCATCTTTACGCCAACCGGAAGAGGGCCAGGCGCCCGTCCGCTTGGGGAGGAGGAAACTCTCCGGAAGAAACTGGTCGGGAGAAAGTGGTCGCTGTCTGGTCGGGTGGTGGGTCCACGCTTGATTGGCCGAAGCAGATATTACTTTGCTTCGTGCTCAATCGTGTTCTAATCGATGAATCGAATCTGTCCTTTTGCAAGGCTGTAAACTCTAAATTACTGTCGATAGCTTCTCAGACATTCAATGCTTTTATAGTGAGTACTAACCTTCAAAAGAAAGCTGTTAAAAGTTCATAATATTCTACTCATAAGTTTATTGTACTAAGAGTGACACTACTTTTGTAAAATTCAAAAAAATTGTTGTTCATGTTTCAATTTTACGCTGCTTGTGGATGTAAAAATTTTGAAAATTAAAAAAAATGACGTTCAAGCGTAGCAATGACTTCAAAAGTATTATAAGGGCTCCGCTCCACCAGAAACAACAAACAAGTTGGATTGTTGACTTTAAATGAAGAAACACCGAATATGCAAAAGGCAATGTACGTTCAAATGAAGCAGTAACAGCAGAAGAAACTTTTAAAAAAATCCATAAAATCGTTTTGAATGATCGAAAAGTGAACTTCCGTTAGTTAACTCACATTGTACAGATATCAAAAGAACGTATGGGCTTTATACTGCATGAACATTGGCCTATGAGAAAGCTTTCTTCAAATTTGTGACCACATTTACTAACCTTTGACCAGAAACTAGAACGTGGTGATGATTCTGAGCAGTATTTGACCATCCATCTCTTAACTCCGGGATCAAAACGATTGTCATCTGAGTGGAGAGCTGTTGGTGAGTATCGTCCAACGTGCCATCGAAAGTACAAAAATCAGCTGGAACATTAACGGTCTTTTGGGCTAAGCGTGGTGTAATACTCATCGACTATCCTGAGGAAGGAAAACCCTATCCACATTAGATATTATACAGCGTTATTGGAGCGTTTGAATTCCGAAATTGCAAACAAACACCTTGTCACAAATCATCCAAAACGATGGCAAAACTGCATGAATTGAACTTCAAATTGATACCACAATCATCCTATTCGCCAGTTTTCTCCCAGCGACTACTGGCTAGGAATTTCGGTCGAATATATTTTGAGGCAAAAGATAAAGATCGAAGATAAACTGAAATATTACAGCATCGCTGGAATGATTGTGCGGCTCTTCATGGAGATGGCGTTGATGAATACAGTCAACTCGTTTTCTGTCCTATGCCCGGGTCTTTTCAGCCTATCTGTTGTAACATTGGATGGTCTTACATTCTGATACGACTCACTTGTGGTTCTCACTTACAGGAATGTTGTACATCAATCTTTACCCAAATTTACTTACTTACCGGGCTAACATCCGTCGAGCAGTCATGTCCTGCATCAAGGATTCTCCCCACCGCTCGTGGTCGCACGGCTTCGTCCTTCACATCTCGATCAGCCTTTCAACGCATCTCAGGCTCCCTCTGGACGGCCCAAGGAAACTTTGCGGTCTACCCAAATTCAATATCAATTAGCTTCCGACAAGTCTTGACCTACGCCAAGCTCTCTCACAAGGTACGCTGCAGTCGCTAAAGGAATACTTTCCGTAATTTTATTGTACACTTCAATCGAAGTAAACGTCGATACACTTTTCAACAGACGCCAACCTTGCCAATCCGACGGAAATGGCGCCTTCCGCTGTCTCAAAATCAAAACAGATAATCAAAGAACCTTTTCTCGTTTATAAATCCCTTTTCTTTCTCGTTTTGTAAATCGTGTCTAACAGCAGACCGAATAATCCTCGAAAACGACCCGGATGACCTGATCGGTAAGACTAAGATAAGAGTATGAGCGTTGTTTAAAAGGAGTTGCGGTGACCTACTTAGGCTTCGAGCCTACTTTATGGCAATGTTTTCACTTTTCTCTTCAATAGTCCTCAACAACAAAAAAGCCGCTGTATTTGGTCATGATTTGCGTAGTGATTTTACACTTTTCTTCAATAATTTTTAATTCATTATTTATTTATTCGGAAACTTCAAACTTGTTCATTAGTTCTTCAACCAGGCTTTCCTCATCACATTAGAACTTGTACCCAATCTGGACCTAACAGTCTCAAGTCTAGCCCAGCCCAGCCCTAACAGTCTAAGCACAAATTATTTGCAATTTTCCAATTAAAGATAATTTGATGACGGAACGAGTTAGAAAAGGTGTTTTGTTCCATCATTTTTTTCCTTTAAAGTAGTTTGACCACAATTTTTCTACTTGAGCCTTCCTACGTAACGGTATTCGGGAGTTTCGTATGTAATTTCTGCTCATATGAGGCATCGAAACCGTAACTCGCCAACAACATTCCTTGGATGATTTGGAATTCAACAAATAAGAACAATATTTCCTTTTTGCTTTTAAATATTCTGTTTATTGAATTTTCTCCACAGTGCTGAAAACTGTCAGAACTTTGACTTGCAATTCCAGCCCTAAACGAATGACTATTAGCGTGGCTCGGGGTATGTTGTTGAGATCAGCCAGTCGCACCGTTGCAACTCTTTCAAAGGCCCTGTCGATGTCTGGTCGGTCGTGCGCGGAAGCTATTTGAGGCTGTGTGGCGATTTTCCCGAAGGTACTACTGCGTTCTGCGTTCCGAGTTCGCTGAAAGTACGCAAATTAAGCGAGCAGCCCGCTAACGATAATTGAAACTAGCCCAGCGGAAAGCGGGATCATTTCCCGCAGTTTCCCGCATGTGCACCTCACCCTCTCCACCGCCCCCCGGTCTGCTGTCCAGCGAATTGCACTCATTATGATTTATTGGCCCATTCTCTGGAAAAGATCATTCACATTCGGCTGGTAACTACGCTCGGTGACCGGAAAGCTCATTACGAAACGTCAGGGCCGGTGGGGGCTAGGTGGCGCTCCGTTCGCAAGTGCACGCGTCCCGTGTGTTCGCCCGGATCCAGGGCAAGTAGCGTGTCACCCTCGTGTAGACCCCGGGGTAGTTCGGCCGGGCGCAACCCTCGCCCCACGAGACGATTCCGACCAGTTCGCGAAAGTTGCTGTCCCCGACATTCAGCGGTCCACCACTGTCACCCTGGAAGGAGGAGAACGGAACGATGTAGCCTCGGATCGGATGCTGTTACCCTGACTTGTCCGAATTGTGTTACCTGGCAGGCATCCTTGCCGCCCTCGGCATACCCGGCACACAGCATGTTCTCCGTGATCCGGGACGCCCGGTAGTTGGATTTCCGGCACTGAGCGTTGCTCATGATAGGGACGACGGCCTTCTGCAGTCCGTTCGAAAGGCTCCCGTTGCCAAGCTTACCCCATCCGATCACCGTGCCGTTGTGACCGGTGAAGCTACGTCCCGAGACCGGCAGGCACACCGGGATGAAGCTTCCGCCGGCATCGACCGGAGCCTGCAGCTTCACCAGCGCGATGTCGTTGTTGAACGTGTCCAAACTGAACCGCTCGTGGCCGTGGAGCCTCGTGACGCTCCGGGTGACCATCTCGGACCGCTCGACGTCGTACAGCTTGGCCAGGAGTTGCGCCGGGACGAAGCTCAACACACAGTGGGCCGCCGTCAGGACGTAGCGATCGTTGATCAGTGAGCCGCCACAGTAGAAGGTTCCCCGGTACAGTAGCATCGCTATCCAGGGGTACTCCTTCACGTCGGCCGCGTCTCCTCCGACGATCCGGGAGCTCGTTTTGCCTCGCCCACAAGCTGCAAATTCGGCCAAACCCCCGGTGAGTCCCCGGTTTGGTCCAAGAAAAACCCACACAGCATACTCACAGCACTGCGGACAGTCACGTGGTAGCGGCTTTGCGGTCGTACCCACGTCGGACGACGATGGCGGGCCGGGTTTGTGGTACAGCACGGTTGACAGCCACGCCAGCAGTGGGTTCTTCGCCCGCAACCGGTTCCCACCGGCCGGTACCGTCATCACCGGCGTCACGTAGATATCGTAGTTGATCCGGTTCGCGTCGGCTTCCTCGAGCTAGTAGAATGGACAGACTTGACGTCAGAGCCATGTGGAGCAGAACTTCACTAGAATCCTCGAGCCCAACTTACGGCAAGTGAAGCGGACGGCGGAGGACCAACTAGTAGCAGTGCCACCGTCAGGAGTCGCACCCCGAAAATGATGCCCATTGTCATCGCCACAAGCGCAACCGCAAGCTACCAGAGTGTCCGAATCGAGGGGCCCGGTGTCCAGAAGCCTCTCAAAACTTCCGCATCCTCGCGCAACGCGACACTGTCGCTCACTGGATGACCGTTTTCGACTGCGCGGCGTACATGGCCGCGTTCAGTTCCGGCGCCCGCGGTTCAGTTCCGCCTCGCGGGGGAGTGCCACTCTGTCGGGGGCGGGGGTCGGGGGCACACCACCCAAAAAGCTGCGCTTGTCACACAGCCACACCTGATCATCCCGCCCGGGCCCAGAGCCGCGGCGGACGCGAAGGTGTAAAAATGACCAATAAATAAACAAAACGTGACGCGGACTCCGGGGGTGCTGTGCGGGGGAGGAAATGAACTGACAAAAATAATTAAAGAAAGCACCCGCCCCACCACCCTTCCCCCCGCGATCACGTCACGTTGAGCCGCTGTCACGTCCTTCACGCGCGGGGTTCAGGTTCGCGGGCGCCTAGAGAGTGAACAATGCCGTCGAAATGCCGAGTGAAAGCGTAGCGGAGCGAAAGAGAGAGAGAGATAGAGGGAGTAGAGTGGATGAAAGTGTCACCCCACACTTGTGCATGTGTGTGTGTGCAACGGATTAAGAAGGCCAGTGTGTGTGGGGCAGTTGAAACGAAAAATGCTTTGCGTTTGTCCGCGGACCCCCCTTTCGGTTGTTGCTCCTTTTGGTCGATCGGCGATCTTGATGTCTGCGCGATCTTGAGGCGGGCTTCCCCATTGGAGGAGGTACCTTCGCTGACCAGCTCGGTTCGCCTCGGACCCCTAGCCAATGGTGGAGCGATTCGAGGATAACAGAACTTGCTGCGCGGAACGTCTAGATATTCATTTTTTTTATTTCCTGTACAAAGTTCGACCTGCCAGAGATACCTATACGATCGGTTAACAAAATAGACGATGACACTAAAATTATCCTCGCACATTTAAAACGAGTTGTGCAGTAGAGCTGGGAGAAGTGCTGGGATGTTCCATAAGTATTGCCGTTTAATAACAGAGGCCCCTGCTACTAGTCTAAATTTGGTGAAGTTTCATTTCAATAGGACACTTCATTCTTTTTTCCAAGCCGTTTAGTATCGACGTGTCACCGTATCGTTTTGCAATAGAAAAAATCAAGCAAAGGAAATTTATGAACGAATGTTGAAAGTAAAAAATAAGGACTATTCGCCTTCAAATAGTACAGTAGATAGATGGGTTGCCGAATGTAAACCTGGCCGCACAAGCCTTGAAGACCATCCACGTCAAGGACGTCCAACACTATCAACACTTGAAATCGTAGGAAAAATGCAGGATATCATATTGGAAAATCGACTCACTTGACTATGGACGAGACTTGGGTCTATCATCATGATTCTGAATCAAAACAAGAGGCTAAAGAGGGATGTGAATCTGGTTCTCCTTGTCCGAAACGAGTTCGTGTCCAGAAATCGGCCAAAAAGGTGTTGGCATCAGTTTTTTTGGATGCTAAGAAAACGTTGTTAGCGGATTACTTGCAAATTGATAAAACAACAAATTTTGATTATTGTCGTAACACTTTAGACCGATTGAAAAAGAAAATTGGTTAAAAAGAACTTAGTTTGAAGAAGAAAAACATCCTCTTTCATCAGGGCAATGCACCCTGTCACAAGAGCATTTTGAAAACGACAAAAATTCTTGAATTAGAGTTCGAATTGTTATAATATCCACCGTATTCATTAGATTCTCCTCCTGGCAACTTCCATCTGTTTTCAAACAAAAAAAAATAAGCGTGAATAGCGTTTTCAATCAAATGATGACGTCATAACAGCTGCGGAAACGTATTTTGAAGCCTTTCCAGTTTTTCACTTCAGGGATGGAATTTATAAACTGGAGCCTCACAAAAACAAGTGTATTGATGTTCTGGGAGGCCATACTGAATAATTAAGTGTGTTCCAAACCATAAAAATGTGTTTTTCTTATAAAAGCTCCGAACTTAATGAGCACTCCAGTAAATGTCGAATTGCTCCTAAAAAGTTCCGGAGCATCCACCGTATTCATCAGACTTGGCCTTAAGCGCCATCCATCTGTTTCCAGATCTAAACAAAATTCAAGCGATTTTCATCGAATGATAACGTTTATCGTTTTTAGGTGAGGTCATAATTCACTTCAGAGAGGGAATCCATAAATTGCAATCGCAAAACGAATCATCGAAATAACCGAAGCGCAAAACTTGTTGAACAGCCTGGTAGTTCCATTAATCGGAAGTAGAACTTCCTGAGCAAGAGTCCTGCGCCATCCTGATTACCGTGGTCAAACACCCGCCTTGTCAACGGGTGGACGGGATTTGAAACAAATTAAAAATAGTAAACCCTAAGAATAAAAGCGAAATGGTGTCCGTCCGTCCGAACAACTGTCGTGGGGCTATCATTGCAAAAGTATTTAGAAACAGTCATCGCAACCGCACGTATTATGAACAATTTTAGTAGAACCCATCAACGGATGGCTCACCAAGCTTGGACAGTTACCACCACTACATAATGGATCCCACAAATGTGGGGAATCACTTACAACATTTAATTAGTTTGCCTTTAAAACATTGCACTTATCTTCTTCGTCTCCTAGAACGGTCTCCACTTCTGCTGACTGTTGGTTTTCATCGACAGTGTATTTGTCCTTAGTCCAATAGTAGTTTCAAGTACAACGGGTTTCGATTGCATAATGATGCTCTGGAGAGCGTTTTTGTTCATAGCATAGCATTAGACTGCCTAGCGTGTGCAGTCGCATTTTACAATAGAAACGATCGTTGGGCGCCTAAGCCAATTACGCTTTTGTTCTCGGTTTGCTCGCATTAAAGTGGCCTCAAACTGTGCATCATCGATCCGCGAATACGAAATACCACAAGATGGACGAAGCGCGAGCAGCGAGCCGAACGCGATAACGCGATGTCCGCTAGCTAGCGGTACAATCGACCGACAGCAAACCGGTTCGTCGGCGATCCGCTACGTGGGACCGCTACGGACCCAGCCATGGCCGAGAAGCCCGAAAATAAGAATCTTCATTGATCGTTGCTTTATCGGCGATGGGAAGAAAAATGTGACGCGGTATCGGTTACAAACTAAACCACTGTTGAGAGTCCCGGATCGACTAGACTCCCGAAGGGGTGACAAGTTCAAGAGCATGTTCGATACAGCACTCATTTTTCGGATCAGAAGCACCGACGCGAACCGGATCCTAGGTCCCACTGGTTGATCGTTCGCTTGCACCAACGGCGCTATCACAGCGACTTCCAATGTGGAGATCTCTCCCACTAGGTCCGATCAGATGATCGCCGGTCGGTTGAGGTGAGCATCCCTCGGGCGAGGTTAGTTGTTCTCGATCTTGCGCCGCGACTAGAGCGACACACGACGCGATAGCTAACGGTAGCCGTCGCAGTTTGATCGGCTGGCGTTTGTAGGCTGATCAACCGGTACCGACTTGTGTCGGGCCTGTGGGGTACTGTGAGGCCTCCCTCAGCAGCTGTCCACCGCGGGAATTGGGGACGACACGAAAAGAAGCGCACTTAATATGCAAAGTTCACATCACGCGCGTAGCGGCGATCAGTGAGAGCTCGCGCTTGGACCACGGACCACGTGCTACGCGGATTCAGTGCGGCCTGAGCGGTCGGAGTGGCGAAAAGAAAGTTTCGTTTTGGAGCTGTCACTTGGCGATATCTGCGACACCGGACCGACCGGACCGGACAGTCCACTTGTTCCGAGATTCAATGGCGATCCTCATTACAGCGCTTGGCAGTGCCGGCCGACCATCGCTGCTCTGGCTGCTGATCGTTTGCCTGCTCAATGACACCGTCAGTGGTAATGTAAGTTTCGGCTCGATAGTGCCCATCCGGTCCGGGATTGGCTTGTGTAGGTTCCGAACCACGAACCCCCCTTCGTGTGCGTACGTGCGACCGTGTCTGTATGTGTGCCTGTGCAGGAGAATGGGACAGAATGCTAAAAACGGAAGAATTTCTCGACACTTCTGCGCTGGGTTCAACAAACTCCAAAGAGTCCACAACCTGGTGGCTGCGGCCCGGGCGAAGGATTACGAACGACTGGGGCTGAATGTGGTCCAAAACAGCCAACAGGTTTTTTCGAAAGAAACGAGCTTACGATGACCCGCGATGACGAGAAGTCAATGCTCGTGAATTGGGAATTGGATGGCCGCGTAGGTCAGATCAACGCCAACGCGAAGAAAGAACCGCGCGACATTAAGCCACATTCAGTTTTGATTTCATAGTTGAGCAGCGTGATAAGCAGCGATGCGTTGCAGCTACACGATCCTTCATTCGGAGATCGATAAATGGACGATCGTGTTCGGAAAATAATGTGTTCAATTTTTTTTAATGGGAGGTTTGGAAGATTTGTGGACCTAAAGTAACGGACGCAAAATGAACCATCTCAACCATCGTTTGAATCGAATGTCGAGTGGGAAGTGGAACAAGACCCAATTCTAGAGAAGGATTACAAAGGGATTTCACCAAAGGGCCCAGTCAACTTAGAATCAACAAATATGCCGGGTCAGGGACCTATTGCAAAAGAATGAACGATTGGAGACGAAGTATGAAGTACTTTATTTTCTTCTTCTGCTGCGTTTCTACGAGACCTTAAGTCGCCAACGGGTCGGGACCTTATATTTCTTGGAGGATCGATGGCCAAGCAGCACGTAAATCTATGTTTCAAAAGTGCACAGTAAAATGATGATCGTTTGATGGATACCACGACGGATCTGCTACCTTCGCCTGTTGGTTCTGCAGTATTTGTTTATAACTACCAACTTCGAGTTTATTTTGCTTACGGCAGGTCTGAAAGTACACCACACCTTTCTGGTCCCACCGGACACTGTGTTTGCAATCGAAGTGCAGTGATTGTCCCTGACTGACCTATAATCTTTTCTTTGTAAGATTCTGAAAATTGATCAATTTTTTATCGCCAGTCGCACTCCGATGAAGAAATGGCTTCCTTTTGTACCTGGCGAACAGTTTTTTAGGGTTTTCCTACTGTTTCTCGTTCAGTTCATGTGGCACCCTTTTTCCAATCTTGTGGATCTTTCCCAGGGCCTTCCTACGTATTAAGACACATGTAGCTGATCCGTGAATTGTTGTTGCTTTTGCGTGTCATTTAACATCCTCGAACTCTTTTGGAGTTCTTTTGGATATCACCTCTTTTTTGTTTGTTGAGTCAAAATCGCGTTCTGCGATCTTCCAAAAGCATGATCACCGTAAGCTTCGACAAGCATTTAATGCGATTCCGATGTAGTTTGCTTCAGCAGTCCCCACAAAAGCAATGATGAACGCAAATCCTTGTTTTCAGGCACAAAAGTCGGCATGGTCTAACCGTTTCAGAGATAAGATGCAAACTAAATTATTTAGAGCAATCCGATTCCATACATTTGAACCTGATATTTGCACCGATCACCAAAATTATCAGAACGCAAAGATTAAATAATTGTTTATTGACTACCTCTCCCCGTGCAGGTGGCCACCGGGAGGCAGGAAGTCGAGAGTGCCGTGCAAATTCAAACACAGAAAAACAATCCGTTCATCGAATGGCTTGCCGGGCTGATCGGCAGTCCGGCCCCGCCGCCAACGGAGCCACTTACGCCGCCCGAGTCGTGCCCGTCTTGTAGTGAGTGTTCCTGGTGCTGATGGATTGCTTCACGGTGGATTGCTTACGCAGGTCTGCTTCTGTCCTGTTCCAGAGTGTGGCCGGACCAACCGTTTGACGCGAATCGTTGGCGGTATGGAAACGAAAGTCAACCAGTACCCGTGGATGGCGCTGCTAAAGTACGGCGGTACGTTCTACTGTGGCGGATCACTGATCAGCGATCGACACGTCCTGACGGCAGCCCACTGTGTGCACGGCTTCAATTCCGAAAAGATCACCGTGGTGATGATGGAGCACGACCGTGTCCTGACGACGGAATCGAAGTTGCTGACGGCCAAAGTGAAGCGAGTGATCGAGCACAGCGGGTACAACTCGAACAACTACAACAGCGACATCGCCATCCTGCTGCTGGGCAGTGTGATGGAAATCGACGACCGGCTGTGTCCGGTGTGTCTGCCCACGAAGAAAAAGCCTTTCTCCGGCTATGACGTAAGTCACTGAGTTAGATTTCAGGACGCGTGATCTCTATTTTACGCTTCTCCATACAGGGTATCGTCACGGGATGGGGGGCCACGTCGGAAAATGGACCCATCTCCACCAACCTGCAGGAGGTCACGGTACCGATCATGTCGAACGCCGAATGCCGCAAAACGGGCTACGGACCGACGCGGATCACCGACAACATGATGTGCGCCGGGTACAGCGAGGGCAAGAAGGACTCGTGCCAGGGTGACAGCGGTGGCCCACTGCACGTGATAAAGCAAAACAGCACCGACAACATCCATCAGATCGCCGGCATCGTGTCGTGGGGCGAGGGCTGCGCCAAGCCCAACTACCCCGGGGTCTACACGAGGGTGAACCGCTTCGGGTCGTGGATCCGCAACAACACCGTCGATGGGTGCTACTGCGACGAAGACTAGTAAGATAAACGGCACGGCAAGTAAAGCAAATAAACGGACGCGATATCGGAGGAGAGAACCTGTTTCCAAAAATGTTGCCTCTCCTTCCTTGTCACCTGGTGGTAGGTGTTGACTGCATTTTTGCCGAGCCGGAAATGTGTCATCCTATTACAGCGCATCATGCGCATTCAAAGGCAAAGTACAAAACCAAGGACGGTGGCATGTGGCCAAATCATTTCGGTGGTATTTGTTGCAAGATGAGGTTGATGAGGTTGACGGTGAAAGTGGTTCTGTTCGGCTGCCTTTGTGTTGTGAGCGGCGATAGTAAGGTAGGGATTAGCCTGGGTCCTGGCTACTCGGAACTCGGCAGCTGTTGTAAAAAGTTACAAAGTCTGCTAGCTTACAGTAATTCTGGCCACGCCAATCACGCAGACAGCTGCAAGAGTGCAATCCATAATAGGAGCGGCTTCACAAACCTTTCCAATCCCCAAGGGTTCGCAGCTTCCGTTTCCGTTTGGGCTCATACATTCTGAGCCGACTACTACCGAAGGAGTCACGCTGATGAACCCTACGAACCCTTTCGGGGTGCTGTTTGCTTTCCGCAACCCTTCCGAAACAACGCCAGATAAGACGACCGGAAGTACCGGAACTGCAACTTGGACCCCAAATGCTTCTCTAGCCGATCAGCCGGTTTTTGGTGTCGGAGCGGTCGTCGAAGAAGTTGTGAGCGGTGGAGTCGCAGCAGTACAACTAGTCTGGTCCACGTTGGGGGCCACACTCCAGGGTGGCCTGAACAGTGCGTTCGGAACCGCCCAGCGTCCTGCCGATCCCCAGTCCGCGAAACCACCGCCCATCCCGATCGACTTCGGTTACGTTCCTTCATTTTGTCCCACCAGTTGTAAGATGCGTGAGTAGCTGATCTCTGGTTTTGTTACTGTTAGCCACTACAACGGCCCTGTCGGTAGTTTGCGGTGTGACCCAGAACAGCACCTTCGAACAGCAGCCACGCATTGTGGGAGGACAGGACGTTTCGCCGACAAACAAGTACTCCTGGACGGCACTGCTGCAGTACTACGGACAGAACCAGGGATCCGGAACGCTGATCAACGATCGCACCGTCATTAGCTTGGCCACCATCATCTCGGGCATGGTAGTCTCCATCCAGATCGCCGTGATTTTCGATGCCTTCGATGCCAGTGCCACTACCGAGCCCACGAGACGCTCGTTTGCGGTGGCCAGAGCACGGGTGCATCCCCAGTTCACGGCGCAGAACCCTTTCCGCCACAACATTGGCTTACTGCAGCTGGTCGTCCCGGTCACGATCAGCCCCAGCTTTATGCCCATCTGCTTGCCCAACAATTATGACAGCTTTGCCGGTACCGAAGCGGTCCTGGCAGGCTGGGGAGCCAGCGATCAGGGTGGTACTCCGTGGCAAGCGCTCCGTGAAACGACGATCCCGCTCTACTCCGTCGACGAGTGCCAACTTGCGTACCCCAACGCGACCGAGGACAACATTTGCGGTGGTGTGTTCTACCCGGCCCCGACGGACCAACATAAAACACTGTGCGATGTAAGCATGGTAGCGGCATTTCCAGCAACTCCGTACTGTTGTTGGTCGGACCTCAGCCCATTTGGTTGCTTTCCATTTGCAGGGAGACGGAGGCGCTGGCCTAATGTACCCGTCGAAGGTCGATCAATCACTGAAGGCCTTGATAGGCATTGCTTTGGAGGCTCCTGATGGCGGGTGTGGCGCAACCAACGAACCTGCACTGTTTATTAAATTTTACAAATACGTTTCTTGGGCCCAAAGGCAAAGCCCAGGATGTTACTGCTAGTTCTGACGGAGTTAAATTCACCTTCAAACGAAGACAGGACACAGTCAAAGCTGATAACCTCCAATGAACCCCGAATTCCATAACCAGTTTTGCATCATGCGAAAGTGATCGGCAACACCACTGTCCAAACGCAAAAGCGGAAAAGAAAATAAAAGCTCTTCAAACCGGCGATCGTGCGTTCTCCTGTTGTTGGAAGCGTGGCCAAAACAGAATTTCAGGTTTATCCTACAAAACATTTCGATGTGTGTCCAGCACTCGTACCCTGTGGCCACAGTGCCATTTACTCAACGGGGAAGCACAAAATTCGCCAAATTTGCCGATACCGAATAAAGTTAAAAAGGATAACTTACAGAAAGTATAGTATACTGTGAATTCTCCGACCTACTAACATAGCTGACCAGCTAACCCAACCAGTAACTGCAATCCTCGGAGCAGATTAGGGATCCTAAGAATGCACAGAGCCCCATAGCGGAACAAAGAATTAGCCGAAGCTATAAAAAATTGTAGAAAAGTCTCCAAGAACCACGAAAAGAGCAAGCAATAAAGCATGGGCCAGTTAGAATGGGGAACAATTGAATTAGCTCTATCTCGGGGTTGATTTGACTTAGCAAACATGTCAAGGTGTCAAAATGAAGCTATTTTATTGTAGTTTGAGAGAAAAAATTCAGAAATTTATTCTGTCGGTCGTCGGATGCGAATCGTGAACTTTCTTTGGAATGCGCGCCATCATTTTCTGCAAATCCTTCCTTTTTTCATTTTCTACCATTATTTTCTGTAAACACTCTTTTTACCTTGTCAGAACCAACTTGTACAACTTTCTAGTGCGTGTTTTAGCGACTAGGTTTTGCTTAAATGTCCCGTTTGGATGCAAGCAAAAAACAGTGACCTCTTCGTAGACATATCCTCTGGACAGTACTTTTGCTGGCACCAAATTTTTTTGCAATATCCTGAACCGAAAGTCCAGTATTTGTCTTGATTGATCTCAAAACCTTCCAGCTCAGCTGCCGATCGTATGTTTTACTACGACGTCTACTTTGAGTCTTTCGGTCTACGGTATTGGGTTTGAACATTTGAAATCCGATCACGAAGGATTTCCGCCAATAGAAGACATACAACTTTTCCCGATTCTAAGTGGGACAGGCCTAAAGTCTTCACATCCTGCGCTGCCTTTATTTTATCGTGCCATGTATGAAAACCAAAGACAAGAAAAAAACAAATTGACTAGAAAAAAAATATTCCCGAAGACTCTGCGAAAGACAAGTGGAAATACATCCTTTGCGGCAACAAAATTCACAATAACTTCAGCTTACTCCATAACAATCTAGCGATCGACAACTCCACTAAGATAGTGGAAACGTTTAACATTCACTTACAAAAGGCATCAACCATCAAATCGGTTTTTTTTGCCCTACTGGATGGCTTAATTGGGCCCCATCGAAGACGGAGTGAAGTCCACCTTCTTGATGCTGTTCTTGATTATTTACTGTTATTATATTTTAATATCCCTTTTCCCCAAACGGGACACACGCACGAGGACCAGCGTTCCAGTCAGAACGGAACGGTGCCGCTGCGTACGACATAACCTCCGTTGAACCCCGAATTCCATAACCAGTTTTGCAAGTGCACCATACGAAAGTGATCAGCGCCGCTGCACAAACGCAAAACGGAAAAGAAAAAAACCCGATCGATCATGCATCCTGTTCTGGTTGGAAGAGTGGCCAAAACTTGATTTCAGGCGCACCAGTTCCAGGGCAAGAACATTTCGACGAAGTGGTCCCCGAAGCTCGCAGAGAAGTATAAAATTCGCAAATTTGGCGATACGGCGATGCAGTTGAAAAGGGTCCATTGGTCACGACGGAAGTGCTCCGGCAGTTGTTCGGTAGCGATGAGGACGAGCGTTTTCAGCCTTGTCGTCCTGTGCTCCGTTGTTTCGGCCACAGTGGCCAAGCACCGCGCATTAACGAGAGATGTATGTGTGCCATTTATTTAGAAAGTGTTTGTGTTTTCATTTCTTCACCATCACGTTCCTTGTACTCACGTCTGTGCTCGTCATCAGGATCTGCCGACGGGAGGGATCATTACACCGCCAGCACCGAAGCAGGATGGACCAACGACGGCAAAACCTCTGGGGCTGATCCTGCTGCCTTTCCCGCAGGCCGCCAACAACGTGCAATCGCTCGTGGACATATCGCCGGAAACCATCGCGGCCATCCAGTCGGGCGACAGTCCTTACGCAGCCATCGCCGCTTACGACGATCCGTCCGATGGGAGCAGCACGACTTCAAGCGCTCCCTGGAGCGCACCGTCGCATGTTCCCCAGTTCAGTGCGTTCCTCGACAAGATCCAAGCCGGCTCCAGTCCACCGAGGCCATCGAAACCCAACTCCATAGCGCAGCTCGGGATTTTCGCCGTTACTCCTGCATCCACCAGCGCTCCAGCATCTGGCAGCACGGAAGGCACTCAGCATGATCCTTTTCCAACCAACCTGCAGGGGCTGGGCGCCCTGTGCAACGTGTCCAACACACTGCAAACTACTTTCACCGGAATCAACAACGTAACGTGTAGCAACGCGACCAACACAACGCAAAGCAATGTCGCCCAACTGGGAACGATCGTGCAAAGTGGCATCAACAACTTTTTCGGCATCAGCCGGCCAGCCAACGACGAGCCGGTCACCAGCACTGCCGCTACTACGACATCTGCCACCACTACCGCCGGAGGATCTTCGTCCAGCTCGGCTGCAAGCACCACCACACCGGTTCCGGGAACAACTGCCGCTAACGCGACCACCAATCCGTTCGATTCGTTCGTCAGTAGCGTACAATCCTCTCTCACCAACCCATCTGCCGCAGCTCAGGTAGTAACCGGACAGGTTGGTTCGAACGTGCAGAGTGGACTCGCGAGCCTACTTCAAGTTGCCAACTATCGACCGAACAAGGCACCCGGAACGAAGGATGCCACGAGTCCGGTTCAAGGTGTTTTCGGACGAATCGCTGCGACGGACGGGACAGCAGTGGTCAAATCAACTTCCCTGGAATGTAACACCTGTGCACCTGGACAAGGTTAGAAGCCAGACTTGGGTCAGAACCATCTGGAACCATCTAGAACCAAAGTTTCCGAGCTCTTCTTTCTTACAGATGTCTGTTCACCGGGGCCCGGACTTCGCATTGTGAATGGGAAAGAGGTGAACAGTACGACCGAATTCCCATTTCTGGTACTAATCACGTACCAGGATAGCCCTTCCGGTCAAGGTGCGCTGATCAACGACCGATGGTTTGTGACCACAGCGCATATCGTAGACAGTCTGACCAACATCGGGCTCATCCGAGCGGTAGTCAACACTCTCGTAAGCCGTGCGAGCGGACCGTCGGATTCCCGACGGATTGCAAGCAAACTGAGCCATCCTAACTACGTCACCACGAACCTGTTCGCGAACAACGTCGGCCTGATGGCTCTGGAGAAACCATTTACCACGTTCACGCCCGTTTGCCTTCCGAGCCAGGCTACATTCACAAGCCCTCCGACGATGGCAACCGTCGTCGGATGGGGCACTACCACTCCTGGTGGACATGGACCTTCAGTCAATTTGCAAGCAGCGGATCTGCTAATGTTCCCCTCGATTGTTTGCCAGCAGTCATACCCGCAGGTTTCGAGCCAAAATCTGTGTGGAGGGTCCATAAAGCCCAGCCCTGGAATCCCGGCTACTTGCGCGGTAAGTTGGGCGAGTTGGGCCCACGGACCGTAGCAGACGAAAGCGGACGATGCGCAATAAATTCTATTTCCTTTTGCAGGGAGACGGAGGCGATCCACTGGTGTTCCGGGAGGGATCCGCCTGGAAATTGCTTGGAGTCGCCCTAGACATCCCCAACGTGGGGTGCCAAAACTCCGAGCAGCTCTCGGTCTTCACCGACGTCGCGCCGTTTACGGACTGGATCAATGCCAACGCACCAGGCTGCAAATGTGGAGAAGTGGCCGGAGGCCCTTAAGAACCAACGTGGCACCTGTGGGCACCTGTAAATGCCTAGTTCGATTTCGTATCTTTAGATAGTGCGTAAAGATTAAGCGTAAGAAAAGAGCCGAGATACTGCTTAGCGTAGAATAGTACAGATCCTATGTTTATTCGGTCAATTTTATGCTCCGTCTGAGGAACTGTTTCTGGACATAGTGCGATAGGACAAGATGCTGCAATAAAGTGACGCTCGTGAGACGCGTGCATCATAGGAACAGCCAATAAGTTACGGCCGACTCTGCACAAGGCACGGTGTGGTCCACGGTGTGTACTGCCTTCTACTGCTTGCTCTCCGGTGTTCCCTCGAGCCAGAATGTTTCCATTTCTCCCTTGCCCTGCAAGAGAAGGGTTCCACTGTCAGGGTGAGAGAGCTACCGGTTCCGGCATTCTGGATGGGTGTCCAACGTTACTCACCTTGACGGCAACCTTACCGCGATACGTTAGGGCGTAGTGCAGCTTTTTCAACTTCTCCGCCGTGTATCCCGACACCTGGATACGATCCGTCTCTCCGCTGCTCTCCATGCGCGAAGCAGTGTTGACGGTGTCACCAAACAGACAGTACCGTGGCACCTTGAGCCCCACGATTCCGGCCACAATCGAGCCCGAGTGGAACCCAATCTTCACGCCAACACCGGGCAGATTGAGTTCGCGAATACTTTTCAGCATTTCCAGCGCCAGGTCCGCCATGTGCTGCGCGTGGAACGGATTAATATCCGGTGCTCCGCTGACCGCCATGTAGACCTTGCCCACCGTTTCCACCTTGTACGCCATCGGAGATTGGATCAGCTCGTCGAACGCACTGAAAGCCGCATTCAGCGTGTTGACCGTCGTCATCGCGTACTTGATCGAGTCGTCGCCCGTGATCGTTTCCTGGACCTCGGCGAACAGCACCGTCACCTCCTCGAAGGTCTGGCAAGTGTCGTGCGGGTTTTGGCCCTCCCGCAACCGCTCCGCTATGGAGCGAGGAATCATCGAGTACAGTAGTTCGTCCCCTTGGCGCTTCCAGGAGTCGGCCAGCACGAGGGACGTCTCCAGCTCCTCCGTGCGCTGCTCCGCCCGTTCGCACATCAAATCGAGCCGCGAGTAGTGCTGAAAGCCCTGGAACACCATCTCACGGCTCAGTCCGTGCGGGTTGAGATCGTTCAGGTACAGGCCCATCTCGCGGAGCTCCTCCAGGTTCTGGATGCTGCGGGTTAAAAAGAACTCTTCGTAGCCGCGTATGTTACTCGTCATGCCCGCTTACACTTACAGAGGGCTGCACAGGAACACGAGCGAATTGATGTCCTTAATGTAGCGCATTTCACCTTTCAGCAGAATGCTTCGCAGTCCTTGCGATCCTCGCCGCGGCATGGACGTCAGCTGCTTCGACGCATCGTCGACCGGATTCTTGGCCACCACCTGCGACGACGATTCCTGCGACGGGAGCTCGATCGCTTTCGGAGGTTCCTTCGATCCCTTGGCGGAGGATCCCTTCAGTAGCTGGATCTCGAACAGCACCGTTTGAAGATTTTTTATCTAGACCGGCAGGAAGCGAAAGGCGAACCTTTATCGGTTGGGCAGATGGGTATCAGGGCTCACCGCTTACATTCTCCCAGGTAAAGGTGATTCCACTCGGACGACGAAGCTTGAAGTGCTCCGTCACCTTTGCGCCGATCAGCTCGATCGGTGAGCGGTTGGCGTTGTTGAGCATCCACGATTCGATGAGCTTTTCGCCGACGGCCGTAATTTTCATCTCCTCGTTCAGGATCAGCGCGAACGGGAACAGATTCAGCAGCACCATGCTGTCGACCGTTGGCAGCTGAAGCTGCGATGGGTGAGCCTTGATGTGGACACGTCTTTCCATCTGCGAAGGACAAACTCTAACTCAGCTCATCATCAGCTCACCAGAGCACCGGCACCCACTTACATAATCTCGATTGTCAAAATCTAGACGGTACTTCACAATCACCGTCTTCAGTCCACCCTGTATCGAGATCGGTCCGGAAGTACCGCCCGGGTTATCGTTCTGGCTTTCCAGCACCTTGATGCTCACGTCCATCCCGTACAGCTGCTTGGCAATCTCCAGCAGCTGGCCACGGAGATACTTCGAGAAGCCACTTCGGGTGCTCCTGTACACCAGCACGGCGCCGCGCTCGTCCACCTCCGTCAGCTGCATCGAGGGACTCTTCATTTTGCGGTACGTGAAGCGCATCTGCAAGTGGATATTGTCCACCGAGTGCAAAAAGTCGCAAAAGTAGCGCCCGGTAGCCTTGATCAGCTCATCGTAGCCAAAGTTGCTGAAGAAGCGCACGAAGCAGCGGCCGAAGAATATCATAAACTCGTCGATCGGCTTACCGGTGATGGCCGAGAGAGCCGCGGCCAGATCGGGAATCAGACTGTCAGGATATAGCTGTCAGGAAAAAGCGCTCCAATTATGGTCCGAGAAACGAATCGCCGCTTGCACCCTTACCTGGTGGGTGTTGAAGACTGTGTTCTTACATCCGGTGGTAAGCAGCGCCTGGCGCCACACAAATTCTCCATATTCGAGCTGGAAACATAGAACAGTAATTTATTCTTAACTCATTTTCAATTATTATCATTCCTGCAAGCGTAAAAAAAAATATGTTCGGTAAAGTAAAGTCGGCAAATTCAAATCAAATTCGACAACCACATTAAATTCAGAAGTGCAAGTAGCACACTGAATCATCCAATTCTGTTAAGGTCTAGGAATTAAGTCTAACTCGGTGGGCAAGATCATGTAAAACCTTCGAAATACCGTTCTATAACTAACCATCTTCAACTATGCATTACGGTTAGGGAAATTTTGCAAACCACTGCATTTTGTAAGGGAACCAAATTTTTCTGCTAAAGAAAACAAGAAGCTATAGAAGATCTGCAAAGTTTCTAGGTAGATAAATTGTTGAAAATCAAAAATGAAATCTTAACAACTCGTATCAGATTTGCCACACGAAGAAAGCACCGTTTCTTGGTTTCTCATGTTTTATTCCTCTCGAACACGCTGGTGGGCACATTTCGCAAAATCAACGGCCATGATTTGCATTCACAACCGTCTCTCGGTTTTTGGGGTTGAAACAGTCGTAAAAAGTTGCTGCGTCAAGTATGAATAAAAATATCAAATCACTCCCAGATTTATGGCTGGGGCCTCAAGCAACGTTTCGCAGTGTGCCCGGCAGATGAGCTGGTGGTAAACTCGTCAAACGGCATCGATTATCTACTCAGCCATCACCCAGCAGCGATGGCCACTTGAAGTGCCTGTCTTTTCGGCAGACGGACCTCACGGCCAGAGACTTTGCGAACGAACGGTCGGTGAGTGGTCCAATAAAGATCGGATCGATTCAAAACATACACAAAACACAAACCGTTGTACTCGAAACTGTCAGTAAACGGAAGTCGTATCTTGGACAACGTACCAGCAGGATGGGCCTTCGGTAGCAATAGTATCGCCTGCCGCAATTAATTAATTTGAGCCTCGCGCCACACCGCGGGCGTCGGTATACAACAATCATCCACAAGACGGGGAATGAACGCACTCGATGGGGATGCTCGAGCTCTAATTGCATCGCCCAGAATAAAGGACCTCCCGAATTGAACAGGAAGAATGAAACGACACCCGTACTTTATTAGGATGTAGCCCAGGCTTCCCAATGACCTCGATTCAATGGGACAGCTTTGCGTTCGATGGATGGTAAACGATAACGTCAAATCGTTTGTCAGGACAGGACATTGGGCTAATGCTGCAAGCACGTTGCTTGTGTTTTAGGCTTCATAAAAATTGCTTTCAACTTAGAGCACCTTTCCCATCAGGATGTTTTCCCTGCGCTAGCTTCTGACCACCTTCGTGCTGATGCTAGGTAACAGATAGCGTGGATCGTAAATTGCGGCTGGCGAATAAACGTAAGTAATTGCTGCCTATGCATCTAAGAAATTCATATTCATTTTTGAGGTCTACTACTAACTACGTTTTACATTTATCCTATCTATCTATTTATTTGGTTAGTTATGTAGGAGAATACCCCTATCATAGGTTAGATACTTCTGGACATCAGACAATTTTTGAACAGCACAAAGATGAGGCCAAACGTTCTACCGTGAGGTCTACATTTCATGAACATATAATGTTAATTTTAACGTGAAACGGAATAATTATTTGACAATTCAATGCAATAACAAACATCGGGATCTCTTGGGGAATGCCTTTGAGACAAATCTGATGGAAGTGGATGGATGGAATGAACAGACGCAAAGCTCATGCCGCGCCGAAGTCCGTCTGGTCCACAAGGAAAAGGCCAACCTTAATCACACAGTTCACCGATAATGAAAAAGCAAATCAAGCTCCAGGACCCAGCTGTACAGTTGTGTCCTAGAGTCATGCGTCCGACGTGCGCCTTGGAAGGAAAGTTAAAGCCTTGACAAACTGTGGCAGCCTTCGCTCCAACTTTCCATGCTTTAATACCAAATCAAATTTGGAGCACTAACACCTGTAATAAGACTCATTGACTGACTTCACGCTCGACTGGCGTAATCATTCTTAATCTGCTAAGATTTGGCGTTTCTCTTCTTTGGCCGCTCGTAGATGGTACGTACCTTCACTTCCTTTGAAGTATTAGAGAGATGACTTAACCCCCCAAAGAATTCGGGTTAAAATAGCAACTTTTATGAGCGCTTTAAATTGAATATTATACACGCTTTAGGACCGGGCGGCAAGGAAACGGGTTTGTGAACTTTACATTTTCTTGCGTGTTCTTTTCCTTGCAATGGCGTGAATATTTAAACCGCCCCAAACGATACCGAGGCGAGGCTGAGAAAACCCCAAGAACACAAACCATTTTGCTGTACATACCTGTACGAAGTGCTGTACGCTCTCCAGAAGCATTCCATACATGGTTTCGGGGCTTACGGTGCTGCAGGCAGCAGTTTCCGGGCGAAATCTGGGTACTCTGTGCGCTGTTTATTCGGCGGCACTCCCTCCAAAGGGACACGGCTTCTCTTTACACAGGTGCACCAAGTTTGCTGAGGGTTGGCGGTTTTAGCGTATTACACTTCATTTTTCCATCGCAGGCACGGAAAAAGGTGCGAGGGTTTCAAAAACCAATTTCACGATCCCCACGATGAACGACTTCATTTTCACAGTCCTTGCACAACGTTAGACGCGCAATATTAGGATGTTTTGATATTATTTGTATATTGGCTTCTCTCTACAGTGTCAGCGATGTGACTCGAAGATCTGTGGGGCAAACATAAAGCGTATTCAATGCCGAACGCTTCTATTTATCCTGTGAATAATTTGAAAATACAAACATCATACAAAGACAATATTGCAATAAAAACACTTACTTAATTTAAAAATCCATAGATTTATATTATCTGTATAAATGTATGTATTCACAGAAACAGAAAGCGTAATGTCAATTTAACGATAAAAAAAAATCAAAATTGAATAAATGACGAATACAAATTTTTTACACACCTAATATAAGATATTGGGTATACAAAAAGAATTCTTAACTTTATTAATGCACTGATTTAAAATTTATTTTTAGTATAAGTATCTCATCGAAAATTTGCCATAAATGCAATGTTTGGTTTCTAAAATTTAAAAATACTCCACTTTTCTAAATATTTCTAATTCTAAAAATTTCTTTTCTAAATAATATACAATATAACGGAAACTGTGTGAATCGTTTATAAAGAATCCCACTTAGCCAGTACTTAAATAACAAATGCCAGAATACCAAATTTAATATTAAATTGAATAGTACGGTTAAATTTTCCCCTTTATTAGTCAATTACTTTTCGCTACACCCAATTAAATGTTTGATGATGGGTTTCTTGCGTTCCTTTTCGATAGAGTTGAAAAAAGTAAAAGTAAATACCGTACGGTGGAGCGGCTAACGGTGGGAACTTTTCGCCACCGCCCGGTAGAGGTCAATGCCAACCAAAACATGGGTTTGGGGGGGCAACAAAACGCTTAACAAAACAAAACTGCGATGATCTGCCGCATAATGTATCTTACCAGCACGCCTGTATTTCAACGCTCTACATCCTCCGCCAGCGTCGGTCTTCTTACTTTGTTTTGTGATCCAATCAAAAATCGGCCAAGACCAAGTGTTTTCCACAAACTTTCGCTTTCCGACCGAGAGCACACCGTCCTTCCACCGTGGACGTTGGCCCCGCTGATGCGTCCCGCAAATTAGCATAAATTTTGTCCGCAAATGGAAAACATCTTTCTTTGGGCGGATGGAACGACCCTACGCTGCCGGAAGCAAGGCGAAACACGGACGCGTCTTGCCGAGCATGGCTAAAGGTGTTCGGTGTTCGATAATGGAAGAGCCGCATCGGAGCGAATTACCAACATCGCTACTCCCCCAACAACAAACTCGGATTCCATTTCCGCTACCCTTAAGGTGGCCGTAAGATCCCGCCATCTGGGGCTTAAGGGTGGTGTTGTGAACGGGAAACATGAGAATGTAAATTTCTACCATGCTGCCGTGTTCGTTTGGGGTAGAGCGAACTGTAATTTAGAGAAGAACGAAAAACAAACTTTCGCCAGACGCTCCTCTTCTGGTTCATTTCTTGTATCGGCCGTCGGTCAGGGTGTATAATCAGACATCCGGTTATTTTTGGTTAGGGTTTTGTTTTTGCTCTACTATCCGTCGGGTAAATTTTCACTTAATTCTCGTAGACTACCGTCGCTCTAGGGTTGCCCGATTCGCCGAGGCCAACCGGCGCTTCCTAACAAATCCTACAATAATGATGATTTATTACTCTCGGAAGACCTTAACCACCACATCCGTCCCGAACCCCGCACAATCTCATCAGCACGAAATTGATTTCGTTAGTAAGTCCCCGAGACAACAAGGATCACCAATCGAAGATGATAAATTGACTGTACCTGAGTGTATCGCAAAATCATCGAAAAACCATGCGTGTTTGACCTTTCGGTTGACATTTGGCTGCTAGCCTAGCCAGAACTCACAGAAAAAGCCGAAATTTTTAGTAAAAGCAATCAAAGAAGCAAAAGAATGCTGTGGCTATGTTGGGCGATTTCAAGCGATTCAAATTTCATCGCACTCGAGAAATGTTATTAAGTTAATTATTTTCTCTCGAGCACCAAACCGTAAATGGTGCCACTGTTTTAACAGCTCTTCCGTGCGTTGCGTCTTTACAATTATCTCCACCAGTTGCTGCCACGAGTGTCCGGCACTTGACCGGCAGCGGCTACCGTGCTCGTGTCCGTTTCGAGCCGAAGAAAGTTGTGTGCTAATATTAATTTCAACATCGTCCAGCTGGTGCTGCCTAATGTCGATAGCGAGTTCGAAGGACCCAGCGGTGAGCCCCTGTGTTCGAATGAACACAGAACCCCAAAGGCAAGAAAGTATTTAATTAGCTTTTGTTATGTTCCTCGGTGGCTCGGATGCCGGTGAACCAAAGCCTAATGCTTACTGTCTAAAGCCAAGGAAAAGGACTTTCTTTTCGGCTCTTAGAAGCGAAAATACGAGATCTTTTCTTTTCGCGTCAGCAAATCGTACAGAAAAGTCAACATCCCTGTCACAGTGCTGTTTGACGTCAGAATAATAATGTGCACCCCAAAAGGAAACCAGCTGCGCTTGATGGGAACACAAATTGTCCCGTCCGCCTATCACGGCGCAACCGGTGGGCGGGCAGGTGTTCAAGGACACGAGACGTTGCTCGAGACCATCTTAGACCGACTGACGATCGCCCGGTACGAAGCGCAAGTACGATTAATGGATCATGCCTCAGGATCACCTCTGTACCGAACGTTCGATTTGGATTGAAATTACCCCACGGTACATTAGCCACGGTGACAGCGTAAGCTACATAAAACAAATCGTTCGCACGTGACCGGCTTCCGGCTTGCCTCTATCAGCAATCCAACCGAGCAAACGTTCGATCCAGTTGCAAGGTCGGGGCACACCGGAATGCCCGGGAGATGGCATTCAATTTATGTTCAATGAGATTTCCTCCAGTTTTATGAAAATGAACCTTTTCACCGAACTGGCCACTGTCGGTGCGGAACGGGAAACCGTAAACGGTTGGCTCAACGAGCTAAGGGAACATTTAGGGGATAAAAGCAACATTTTCACCGGCACCAGTTTCGAATGGTGAAAATAAGAACAACGTTGTAAAAGCTACCGTTATCTGTCTCATTGGAGTAGATTACTTCAAACCGCGTGCCATTTTAATCCGCTTTACATAAGTACCGTATTTTTCCGTGTATAACGCGCACCCGTGTATAACGCGCACCCATATTTTACGAGAACAGAATTGGAAAACAAATTTTTTACTTTACATTTTTCAGATATGTGATATCCAACAAATACCAAATGATAATAATGTATTACTCTAAATACTCTATAAATATTCTAAAGTAGACTAAAGATAAAATGCGTATACATTACAAAAGACATACTAGTATTTTATATTTCGTAATAATCTTCAAACTCAGATTCACTGCTGTCTGACAAATTGATATTCTCTAATTGCTCTTCACTGTACTCCTCATTGTCACTCTCTGAAGAGTCCTCATAAATTGCGACATCTTCAGATCGATGCTGATGCCACATTTTTTAAATGATTTCACAACAACTTCTGTTTCAACTCCCTGCCATGACTTAAAAAGGATATTGCATAGATAATTATATTCCTAACATATGTTTCATTTCATAATTTATTCAATAATACCATAGAATATGTACCTAAAAGGGCACATTTGTATGCTTGGAGGAGACAAAATGTTTACTCCCCTTGTATAACGCGCACCCAGATTTTAGAGCTAAAAAAATTGGGAAAAAAGTGCGCGTTATACACGGAAAAATACGGTATATTTACAATGTAGAGGCCGCTGCTGGCTACAATACGGAATGGAAAGAATGATGAACAAACCGATCTTCAAAATAGTTTCGAAGGTTACTTACGAGGACGCATACTGTACACTTAATTAATTTTGTTCAATATGTAAGCACTATTTGAGAATATTTGAGAATATTTGAGAACATCTGAACTTGCCACTTGAACCGGCCTATTTTCTTATAACACCGAATGGTGCTTATATTTTTCATGTTTATTAATGTGTTGCCTGCCACAATACAAAGTATACTTCAAAAATAGGACATTTCAAACTCCGGCTATATCTTTTTAATTCCCAACAAACATCTTCAGTGCTTGCGAAAGACGGCCCCAAAACAATTTGTCGCAAAAACGCTTCGTAAACTTCCTCCAGCGGGAAGGTGCTAATGGCTTCTTAGTGGCTAGAAGAATAACACAATGTAGAACACTTTTGCGTTCTTTCCGTTTCTTTCCACGCTCCTTCGCATTCCGGTGCGACCCTCATAAATGTGAGGAAAAGTTTTCAACTTATAAGGCACGACTCCTTTCACCGACGACGTTATCAAAGCTTCGCCAAAAGTTACACATCGCCCCGATCATGGAACAGCACAAACTAGAAGGAAACACAGTAATCAACACGGGACACGGATGACGCTATTTTCTAAGCCATCCATCCATACATGATTCGATATATGATTTGGAAATTTCATCAAATAGAATCATAGTTTTTCGTAGAAACTGTTTCCTTCGCTCTCACTCGTCTTAAGGGCAATAGAATAGAAAGAATTTCATCTAATCTTTGACTCATCCGTAGCAGAGAACAACGTAGATGGATGTTTGCTTCTAGAGATAAAAATAAAAGGAAACATCTCGGGAATACCAATGCTGTACTTGATTTGCTACGGATGAGCTCATTCTTGAATTACTTCAAGAAATGTCCAACAGTCTTTGGTCCGTTGATTACGGATGCTGCAACACATGTTTATAGAAAGATTTTTTTCCCTTTTTTAACGCCAAAAATCAATAGTGTTCAACAAAGACGAACATTTCCAATTTAGACATTGTCAACGAATGACGCGGGGATTCGAAGGATTCGCCATATTAAAGTACATTTGTCTTTCATGCTCTATTGTGTTTGTGTTTTGTTCTGTATATTGTTTGCCAAAACGAACTAAAAATCGTAGGTTTTCTCACACGTTCTTGGCGACACTCGGAGAAACTCAATGTGACATTGAAACCGATGTACACCGGCCAGGGTCTATTTATGTTGCACTCTTCGGCTAAATTTGGGATTTTATGGTCGAGTGTGACCTTCTCTGTGATTGTGACAACCACGTGATATCTACTTAGTGCTTGGGTATTTGTGATTTATGATTTACGGCAAGATAATGTTGTTAATAAATTCTCCAAAATAAATACAACAGTTTTACGAATTCTGGTATTTTACCATTGAGTACGACCATTCAATTACCAAAAAGATAGATTAGTTCTTGCATGTAATTAAAATAAAACGTTCCAATCATTTTATTATTCCGTTCGTTAAAATGCTGCCAAAATGCTAATAACGCAAAATGGGGCCTTAATTGCAAGGGTCGAGGGTCGTGTCATAATTCGCACGAACCCAGTCAGCTAATTCGATTCTAGATCCCTAATCGAACGTCAGTGAATTCGGAAACTCCTTTATCATCTCGGACCTTTCCATGCATAATATGGAAACCAAATAGACCCCACAATGGGACGATGTGTTGTGCTAAAGACTATCTACTGACTGTGAATCGAAAGCTTGATGTTTGCACAAGGCTTATCAAACAGTGCTCGAGCGTCACTCTGCACGATACGTTGAAGGAAGAAAGAGGCTTACCGGCTGCCAATTTAACCCATCCATTAACAGGGACCAACACCCTACCGGAAGTGGAGATGCTAAGGATGGAACGGGACACGGATCAAAAGTCGACCCAGCGTGTGTGGCGAATGAGAAAGCAAGGATATCCGACGGAGACACAGTGTCCAAATTTTCGTTATCTTTTAAGCTCGGCAGTGGGGAAAATGAAAGCCGTACCAAGCGCCTCCATCGGGCACGTGCTATGGCTCTAGTACCTCGAGTGGATAACACGCTTCACCAAAGGTCTATTAATAAATGTTCCACATCAATCACCATCAGTAAATGCTGGGAGTAGCCAAGAGGAATCGTAAAACATTCATAAAGACATAAAAAACAATCTGCGTAATGTATCCGAGAATCCCGTATCGCGTACTGTGGGGGCCCCCAAACGTCGCATCGATTCACAAACACGCTGGTCACGGTCACGGTTAGCAAACGATATAAATATTGATAACAGCTCGACACTGCAAACCATTGCTCAGAGGCTTCATTTTCCTCCACGGGACCTAATCAACCGGATCGAATGCGAATCAGCAACAGTTTTTCTTTTCTCAACAATATATACTGCAGCCATCGTAAAACGGTAATCGATCGACGAGCATTTCACATTCTGCACGAATCTTTTTACCACTTGATCCACCGAACATGGGAAAATTTTCAAACTCCGATAGTCTGGGCTTTGGCCGTTACCCGCCAGTCACAGACAATCTCGCCGTTCTGCACCATTGCGGATGGAAATTAACATCCAGCGAGTTGGTGGCGCCAAAGGCGAGATGCCATTCAATGTGTCACACGTTCCACGTTCGTCGGATTTATCGTCTTCAGCCAAGGAAGGCAACTCAGCTTGACCACATTTCACACTACCCCGCGGGAGCCGTCGCCGCAGACACCAGAACTGGCCGGTACAACGCACGACGTTCGGATAGAATCACGCACCGGACACAACTGAACCTCGATGCCGGTGGGTGCCGTTTTCTTATATCGCCGACGACCAGCTGTCGGGAATCTCGATGTCAACCGAGCACGAGAGCTGTGTACACGGTGAGGCGTACACTCACTTCACCGAACTGCTTCGCGACGGATTGGTGGTGGGTGTGGACATTCGTTAATTGGACGAACATATTTTATGATTAGTGCCGGCAACACGAGGGTCCCCCAGGCTACCATTCACCGGTAAGGCTTCTTTCAAGTTTAATGATGATACTTAATGAGGATCTCTACAAAAGTTCACACGATTTGTAATGGTTAGTGATTTTAGCGATAACTTTATTTAATTTTTGAGAGTTGTTGAGACTTCACGAATTCGAAAGATTTTAAAGTGAATTATTTGATAACACTCTAATTCCCCATGAATAGTAGAAGTGACCCTTAAAGAACAGAAACACAGAAAAGAGGGGGATAAATTAGTGCGCGTATTCTCGGGTCTTAGCTCTAACCCCAGGACTTCAGTGTGGCTCCCGCTGAGAAGATGTTTCCTATAATTGTTCAATTGATTGGCACCAGAAATCGCTCTACAAACTAATCGAACCCATCAATCATCCTTTTTGTTTACCGGTCGCGACTCATCGGCTCCACTGCGTGAACGAAAGCAACCCGTTCACTCGCGTTCGCAGTTCGTGTAGTGTTTCGCGTTTCGCAGCACTCAGAGTCACTCAAATGTTTACGTTTTTCCGGCTTCACAGTGCCACTCACTGAGCTACTACGAAAGGCAACAATGGGAAAATGGGGTTTCGTGACCACGTGCGGATCGTGATAACAACAGGTCAGGGGCCAATGAATTGTATGACGCATCGCTGTTTACTATTTACTGAACCATTTAGGAGTAGGTTATCAAAACTTGACAACTGATAGCGAATTGGTATGGATCATTCAGTCAATATCTTGTCTTTTTGTCTATTTTAAAATTTACTACTTTCATATGAATGTGTGAATAATTTTATACTTTCTATAATGCTATACGTCTTGGTGAAGACATCATCACAAAAATTTAAAAATTATAAAAATATAAAATATAAAAAATATAAAAATTTAATCCCATTGTACGAGACTAAAGAAAACATAACAGAGCAAAAGATCAACATTTGGATGAATTGGGTGAACGCAAACCAGATCGAACTATGCTAACGAATATACAGAAGCCAGATATACAAAAGAGAAAATGAAACGAAACTGTGAAACGTCCTTAAACTGTATTCCTTTAAAATGAGCCTCGAGAAGATTCTGAAAATTTCAGCATCATTAATCATTTTATAATTTATTTAATCAAATCGATCGGTGGCCTAACTTTTCCAACTCATTCTAGTGTCGTTTTAGATTTTAGATTTATTCTAAATATTTAACTTGTATCGCACAATATTCTGCCAAAACCGAAATGAAGTGGATATCATCTGAACTTTGTTTCATCTCTCATAACACAAAACATAGGCCCATTCAGCAGTTCGCGTATCGCGTTGGCTGCGAAATTACATTTATTTTGAAAACAAAACGAAAAACAAACTTAAGCCAAGTGAGCGCACGCACGAAAGTCGAGTCCGCCGCTGGTCAGTCGGGCGAATCGAGTAAACTATCTTCGTTAACTCTCAATTGGCGTTCACTGACCAGCGCAATGTGGGGTGGCGCTTCTTTTTGTTTTCGCCGACGTTGCGTCGATGGCTGGGTCCGCTACGTCCGCTCTACGTCCGAGCGATAAGCGTTGCGTTTTTTTCCTTTTAATTTTGTTTTATTTACACATTTAATCGGTAGGGGTGAATGCTCAGCATGAACCTGAACAACAAACAAACATCGAACGACGATCCGGAATCGACGGAATCGATTAACGGAATCGTGCGACGAAGAGTACCGACAGCGAAAGCACCAGTGCAGCCGATCCGCTGGCCACGTGGACGTGGGCACCCGCCTTGGCATTCTCTTCCTTCAGGAACTCGTGCAACGGTCTGTAGTACTCCAGCAGGGCGTCGGTCCGGAGCTCCGTTTCGCCCGTCATTGCCTTTAGCGCCTCCGACCAGTGCACGGAGCGGCCAAGCGAAAGACCGGCCCTCAGGAGATCTCCAGCAGCGCGCGATCCATCGATGTCGCACTTGTGCAGCGCTTTCGCCGGATCGTTCGGATCGTACTGGCCCGCCACCTGGCAGAGAGCCTTGTGGAGCTGCAGGTCCAGAATGTGAGCTATAAAGTACGACACGTACTGACTGTCATAAGGAATGTGATACTTGGCGCCCGGATCAAAGTCGTCACCATCGCGCTCGACCGGGGCCGACACTTTCTGGTACTTCTCGCGCAGTTCCCACCACCGTTCGTTCCAACGGTCGTACTCCACCTTGCCCGCGAACACCTCCCATCGCCACATGTCGATCAGCAGCCCGAACGGCAGGAACGCGACCCGATCGAGGGCCTTCTGGTAGAGCGCATTGATGTTCTCCTCGTACGTGTCGTTGTAGCCGACCAGCAGCCCGATCTTCTCGAAGTGCTTCGGCGTAGCCACGGACAACGAAATCGTGTCCCCGACGGCCTCGTGGAAGCCTGGGTTCGCTCCGCTGCGCAGCGTCACCGGCAGTTCCTTGTACAGGATGTAATAGTTGATGTGGCCCATCTCGTGGTGGATCGTCACAAAGTCCTCCATGTTCATGCGAGTGCACATTTTGATGCGGAAGTCCTGCCGATCGCAAAAGTCCCACGCCGAAGCGTGACACGTGACCTCTCGGTCCGTCGGCTTCTCGATCATTGCGCCCCGTGCCTCGTCGTAGCTCATGCTGTTGTCGGGCAACCCGAGGCCGACGTAGAACTCGTTCGCAATCTCAAACAGCTGGCGCGCGGTGTAGTTCTTCGCCTTTAGCGCCTCCGTCACGTCCAGATCGACCGTGTTGGCGAACGGTTTCGTGCGGTCATACAAATTGATCCACGATTGGGCCCACATGTTACCGAGCAGATGGGCCGGTATGGAACCCTTGCCATCATCCGGCATACGGCTACCGTAGATGTCCCTCAGCTTCCGCCGCACGTACGTATGCAGTTCGGAGTAGAACGGTTCCAGCTCACTCCACAGCCGTTCCATCGACTCGACAAAGTTCTCCTGCTCGAACGCGGACCGCCACTGTTCGCCCATGTTCTCGTAGCCCCCGAAGCTGGCGGCCCGGTTCATCAGCGCCACGTAGTCGGCGTAATCTCGGCGCATCTCACGCCCCGTCTCGCGGCGCCACTCCTTCCACACGTGCAGCAGCTCCTCGTAGTCGTTCGATTTGGCCATTATCTCATACAGCTCCGGATCGAGCGACAGCTTGCCATCCGTACACAACTTATCGGTGTACGGGCAGATCCGGGCCGTGCTGTATCGGATTTGCATACTGCCGAGGGCATTTTGGAGCTAAAAAGACAGCACCACCCATCATGACACTCTATTAATATGCCCGACCGAAGTCCACTCCCGACTCTACTTACCGTCGTGCGATCGTCGGGGGCCAGCTTGTTGATCGATATTTGCGTCAAAAACTGCAACTGCCGGCTAACCGTTGGATCTTCAAACGTGACCGGGTCTACGTCGGAAAAGTACTGATCGTAGTTCTCCACCACGAACTGCGTGTTGTTGGCCAACACCTCCGCAAGCTGCATCTGTAGCTCCGGGTTGCCCACATCAACCTGGGTGGCGAACTGAGCCTTCACCTGCCGATTACACGCCTCCGAGTACTGGCCACTGTACCGCTCGATTATATGCTCCATCTCGGCCGCCCGGAACTTGCGGTTTTCTTCGCGCAAAAACCGGTACAGTGGCTCAAAGTACTCCAGCAGCGCCTGGCCACTGATTTCCCGCTCGCCCGTCAGCTTCTCGAGCGCATCTTCCCATCCTTCGCTGTACCCCAGCGAGAGGCCCTCCTTCAGCTTCATGCCGGCCGCGTGGCTAGAGTAAAAGTCACACTTGTGCAGCGGTTCCGTGGCGTCACCCGCCGGCTCGTACTGGCCGGCTTCGATGCAGAGCGAACGGTAGAACTGGAACTCAAGAATGTGCGCCAGGAAGTACGCGATGTACTGCGAGCTGGCCGGAATGTGGTACTTCGCGCCGGGGTCAAAGTCCTCCTCGGTGCGCCCGATCGGTGCGTACACTTTCTGGTACTTTTCCCGCAGCCGCCACCAGTGTGCGTTCCAGTCGCTCTCGTTGACCGCACCGCTAAACACATCCCAGCGCCACAGATCGATCAGGTAGCCAAACGGCAGGAACGCCACCCGCTCGAGCGCCATCTCGAACAGTGCGTTCACGTTGTCCGCCTCGCTATCGGCGTACTCATCCAGCAGGCCCACCTTCCGCAGGTGGTTCGGTGTGGCCACGGACAGGGCGATCGTGTCTCCGACCGCTTCATGGAAAGCCGGCGTCGCACCGGTCCGGAACAGCTGCGGCTGATCCTTGTACAGGAGGTAGTACATAATGTGGCCCATCTCGTGGTGCACCGTGACAAAGTCCTCCATGTTCACGTTCGTGCACATCTTAATGCGGAAGTCTTCGCCGTCGCAAAAGTCCCAGGCCGACGCGTGGCAAACGATCTTCTGGGGCGGCTTCTCGATGACGGCCCGCGGACCGTAGCTCATGGCGCTGCTCGGCAGCCCAAGGCTCCGGTAGAACTCGTCCGACATCTCAAACATCTTGCGCGCATCGTACCCCAGCTCGGTCATCTTCGCCGTCACGTCCACCAAACTGGCGTTGGGGAACGGTTTGATGCGATCGTACAAATTGGCCCACGACTGGGCCCACATGTTACCGAGCAGGTGGGCCGGAATCAGCGGATTGTCCCGATCCATCCGATCCCCGTACAGCGCGAGCAGCCGATAGCGCACGTACGTGTGCAGCTCATCGTAGAGCGGTTCCACCTCCGACCACAGACGCTCCAGCGTTTGACCCAACCGCAGATCATCGTACTTTGACCGCCAGAGGGCACCGTAGTCGGTGTAACCGTTCGACTTGGCCGCCTCGTTCACGTACGAAACGTACTCCCGGTAGTCGGTGCGCATCTTCTTGCCCGACTCTTCCCGCCACCGGCGCCACACGTACTCCTGCTCGTCGTAGTCACTGGACTCGGCCAGCACTCGCTCGAGCTCCGGATCGAGGGTCCACTTCGGGTCGTCCGGACCACAGTCCTGGTTCGTGTATGGACAGACCTCCGCCAGCTGGTACGCGGAATCCATCCGGCGCATCACCCGATTGTAAGCCTCCAGCTTCTCCGCGGGCAGGGCCGCCGTCCCGAGGTCCTTCAACAGGCGCAACTGCTTGCGCACCTTCTCGTCCCGGTACTGCTCAACGTCGGCATCCCGGAAGTACCGCTCGTAGTAATCGTTGCGGAACTTGGCGTACTCCAACGACACGGTGTTCTGTACCTCCTGCAGCGTCACGTTCTCCGTGTTGGTGGCCACGTCCCAGTTGGCGATCGCATTACGGTTGCAGTGGTACTGCACCTCCTGATCGTACTTCTCGAGGGTGACCACCATCTGCTCCTCGGTCAGCCCATCGCGCTGCACTACCACCTGCGGTAGGGCTCGAGCCGTCCACAACAGGGAGCACCCACCAACGATCAGAAGATAAGCTAGGGCCTGCAATGACACATTTGTATTAGAACCAGTGGAAGCTGGGCAGCTGGATCCAGACGAGGCCACTCCGAGCTCCGAGGTGTTGCTGCGCACCCGATTCCCTGCGTGCGGTGCGAGAAGTTCCCGCGGGGAGAAGCTGGCGAAGATTACGCTCAAAGATAATAAGCAATAATCAAGCAATGACCATGAACAATTCTGTTTACAGGGCACAGCACAACGTACAATAGACAAGTGGCGACGGTACGATACGTTTTATCGACGCGTGTTTTATGGCTCGGAGCACGCGTCACGGGGTCTCTCAAACCGAGAGAGCAAAGAAGTGCAGAAACACATCTCCGCCGGTGTGTGTACGTCAAAAGCAACGTCGGTTTTATTGTACCGATCATCACTCATCATCGTTCGATCACCGATCATTCGATCGAAGGTCAAACGGGAACGCAGGATTATAACAATAACACAGCACGCAGCTGAGTTCGCAACTTTCGCACTGCCTAATACGAATATTCTAGTCACGGATGCTCCATCGATCGCGTTTGGGTGAGCTTACCTTCATGTTCCGGTGGGATCGATCGTTTAGACACTGCCGACTGCCGGCTACCGGATTTGGCCGCGCGTTCGATGACCGGCGCAGCCCGGCAACGTAACCAGCTGCACCTATTGAGCAACTCTCCTATTGGGCAACAATGACTTCACGCACCGCGAGTTGCGATTAAAATCACATAATATTCCACCGCGGTCTGGCGGTGTAATTGAGGTAGGAATCAAACCGGGCACAAAACGGGGCACACCGACTCTCAGCACCGGTGCCCTTCGCTCAACACCGCTTAGTGGACTGTCGATTAACCGTCCACGCACCGCACTGATATATTCGGCCACTGGATGGGATCGTCTGCCTTCGCACCGTACGGGCCGTGCCCGGCGCAACAATTGCGCCCCCGATACGAGGGGACTACTACCGTGGCAACGATCGTGTGCGCGAGGATTAGCACACTTGGAACTCGAGTGCCGCTCTCTCGGGGCACTCTCATTTTCGCTTCGAGTTGGGCCTGTTATCGGCGGATCGTTTGCTCTCCGGCAATCGCTAACTCTTTCCCACTCGGCCAAGCGAGCCTCACCGCGGTGCACTTATCGCGGAGTGTTATTATCTTCCACCAGCGTAGTGTGTCTGGTAGTAGCAGCCGGGGCCTCTTGTGCTAATCGCGCCCTCGGGCATGCGGGATTTGGAATCCGCTCTTGTCATCTTGGAAACAAAAAGGGCCCCACACTGGTTGCGGTCTCGGATTGGTGCTTTGTTCTATTTACATACGCACTCACGCTGCTACAGGAACTGCTGGGCTAAGGATTTTACCAAAAACACACAAATATCACAGTTTGTTGTGGCCGGCCGGGTCCATCGTTGCAGTGGTCGGAGCCACCTTCTTCGCCCGTTGGCCGCCGCCGTCATCCTCGAAGGCTGCATTCACGACACCGACGGGCGACGGAATGATCGTGGCACGATCGCCGCCGCACTCACCCAGCTGTCGGTACGCATCTTCCGCACGTTTTTCGTCCGCAATCTCCCGGGCCTCGCGCTTGTGCACTCGGTACATCCACCTGAAACGATAAGCCGCATAAGCCAGGGCGGCTTCAGCGAGTTCGCGGACCACTCACAGAAATATTAGCACGGCCGGGGCGGTGAGGGCTCCACCGAGCAGAAAAAAGGCCCCCGGCAGCACGTTGATCGTCAGCGAGTAGACGGTTGTATACATCGGGGCGTAAACGAGTGGCATCAGGGCTTCGGCAACGCCAAACAGTGAGTTTACTTTGCCGAGCTCGTCGCTCGCCACCAGCTTCGACGCAATCGAGCGCATCGAGATGAACGAGGTGCCGTTCAGCATTTCGATGATAGGACCTGCGGGGGAAGAATTAGCTCCTTAGTGGCCCTCGTTGATAGAGCACTCGGTAATGCTCGTTGTGGGCCGGAGTTCCCGATTCTCGAGAGGCCCTCAACAGGAAAGGTAAATGAATGTGCAAAGATCACATTGTGGCAGGAAGCAACGGAAGGATCAACATTGTCTCTGTTGTAGGTCCCAAGACCGCTAAGACCGGTTTTTGCCCCGAGTAAGAAGTGTTCCCACGGAGAAAATGTTCAACCGCACATAGATTAAACGGAAAGTCCTCATTGAGAGGACCGAACCTGTGACTGTACTAGAAGCTGGAGGAACTAATCTTATTTGTGCTTTGCGAGAAAGTGCTCTAAGTGGATTGGTGCTCATAGGAAAGGTTGGTGCTCATTGGAAAGGCTGGTCACTACGAACTACTTACCCAGACACAGCTGCCAGGTGTTGACGGCGAACGCGTACACAAAGCTGGACAGAATCTTCGACATGCAGGACATCACGCCAATCAGTGCATCGTCTATCTTGAGCAGATGGGAAAAGACGCCCACGGAAAACACGGTCCCAATCAGCCCGGTCAGCATGCCGTAGGTCGAGAAGAAGCTAAACTCCACCTCGCTCCAGTTGAAGCGGTAGCGGGTGAATAGATAAATTACCGCCATCTCTCCTGTGTCGGTTGAAGATTAGTCGGATTAGTATGCAACAGTCGCAGCAGAGGCCACCGCGCTACGAAATTCCGTCCACGGAGACCTTGAACCGAGCCGCTTGAAGCGCAAGCATGTAGTCGTCTAATCAAAGCTAATTCCTGGCTTCCGCAACCGGACGCGCCCGCCAGCTTCGACAGCATGCTTACCGTGCATCGGTCCGATCACAACCATCACCACGATCATCAGCATTATCACGCGCAGTCGCCGTTGCCGCTGGCCGGTCTTGAACGCCACCCGAAACGTCTCCATCACGTGTTCCCGGTCGAAGAAGTCGGCCAGCAGACTCTTCTCCCTCGCCGCCTGCCGTTCCTTCTCGCTGACAATGTCCACTTCCTTCACCACCAGGAGGCCGTAGAAGAAGGCCAGTAGGTAGAGGGTGGCCGAGAGCGAGAACACTCCGTAGAATCCGATTTGTCTGAAAAAAGCGAGTCGCGTTAGCCGAGACCCGGCACCTCCTTCCGGCCGATTTCCGGCACTCACTTCAGAAGGACCCCACTGAAGGCCAACCCGATTGGGACACCGAGCGAGAAGCACAGGTTCACGATGCCGATGCGCAGCGTGCGCTCCTCGGTGGTCGTAACGTCGGCGATGTAGCTGAAGACGCCCATGAACATCGTGAACCAGCCGCCAGTCAGGGCCGGAAATAGGGCCTCCGTGATGCCGGCCACCTCCATCGGGACCGACTCGAAGTACGTGCACAGAATCAACCCGATCGCCGTCAGGAACTCGCCGATGATCGGGATCAGCATGCACGGTTTCCTTCGCCCGTGCCGATCGCTCCACGAGCCCCAGAACAGTATCAGCAGGCAGGGCAGCGCACTCTGCAGGACAGTCTTCCAGCCGGCCATCCGCGCCACCAGGTGCTGGACCATCTCCTCCTCGCTGTAGATCGCAGGAGCAAACGAGAGTCTGATCATCTGTGTTTAGCTAATTGACACCAACGATTCTATTCGTACAGAATGCCCACCACTTCCTCATTTGCGCGCGCGTGTCTCAAATCTATCTAGTCTCTTTCATTACAACTATTTTTAATATTTTTGTATATTCATTTTCTCAATATTTTTTAAATCTTATCATCACCATAATCAAGCGTATGATGACAAGCACAGTTTTAACAGATTGCTCCACAAGATCCAAGATTTGACAGATACAACATGTAACATATAACTTAACTGCTGTTTTGTTGAAGTTAGACGCAAGTTATACGACCTCTCTTATGTATGCGGATCACAAACGCTTGAATTCCCTCAGATCTGCGGCTTGTGTGATGTGCCTCGGCATACTATTGTACCATTGTACCCCCTTGAAGAGCAAGGAATTACAGGCGTTTACTGACAAATAGTTTGGTAATCTCGGATCCCCTGCAGTAGCGGTGAACGTTTGACCCCACGACTATCCTTTCTCCCAAGTACAATGGCACAATCCCTTTCAAAATTTTACATACAAAAATTGCCGTTTGGTATGCGATTCTCTGCCTAACTGACATCCACTGTAAAATATCTAGCATGATAATAGATTAAGTGTACCGACTACAACCCAAAATTAGCCTCATAATTCTGTTCTGCAGCCTCTGCAACCTTTGAAGCTGTGTTTGATTTCCAAGGAATAAAATGGGGGCACAAAAATCAAAGTGGGGTGACACTATTGACTTGTATAATTGAACTTTCGCAAAAAAATTCAGATTGCTGTTCAACCTACAGATCACTCCACACTTCACTCCACGAAATAGTATAATTCAGGTGTGGTCCAAACTTCATTCTATCATCCAAGACTACTCCCAGATATTTCATCTCTGAAACTCTATCGATAGGTACCTGTTTGATGACAATAGACAGCCGGATGTCAATTGACTTCGCTGACAAGATCATGTACTTGGTTTTCTTGATATTGAGCATATTGTTTTCTTGATTGATATTGAGCATATTAATGGGGCGAAACTCATCCGCATTAGTAGCACCAGTCGCTTTTGGAGTAGCGATAACTGTCGACTCCTTCCATGAGGCCATTACCATGAGGCCAAAATACCATTCTCTAAAGATTGGTTAATCACCGAAAGAAGCATCTGCCCAACCACACAGAAACTGTCCTGCAGTACTTGAGCGTTTACTTTTCCTATTCCGGCCTTGTTTTTTAAGTTATAGCAAATCTTTCTCAGCTTGTCGTACGAAATTCGTTCAAACTTGAACCTTTGCCTTGTAATAAGGATATTCCTCAGCTCCGTTGGTGCAGGCATATCAGCAATTCCTTTATGAATAGTTTTAACGCTTTCAACAAAGAACTTGTTAAAACCCTCTGCAATTGAAGCTTCGTCGAAAGCGACTCTTCCAGCAAATTTCACAACAACTCCAGTTTTATCCTTAGGTTTTAGCATGGATTTAAGGATTTTCCATAGTTCCCTGCTATTCCCTTGGTGCTTACTGATCTCGCCACAGTAAAAAATCTGTTTAGCTTTTTTTAATTCGGCAGTATATTCATTTCTCAAAACAGTATAAAGATACCAGTTTTCTGAAATGTTGGTTCTAATGAACTTGTCATATGCCTTATCTCTCCTTCTTTTTAGTCTAGCAAGCTCTGTGTTGTAGAATCTGCTAGAGGTGTGACCTGGTACCGATGTAATACAGAAAAACTTTCCACAGCTTTTTCCAGTACTTTCCACAGGAGTTTGGCTTTGTCACTCAAACCAGTTTCAATCTCCTGCAAGCAATCCTCCACTGCCTTACAAAGGGTTTCTTTGGAGTACATGGATAAGCATACCTTACGTCTATGGTCTATGGTCAATCAAGGTCCTGCTGACCCTTGTTATGCGTGTTGGTTGGCTCACTTTTTGATACATGTTATAGGATGACATTAAATTTTTTAGGTTTTCGGATCTTGCCGTGTTGAACCAATCTATGTTAAAGTCCCCCATAACCAAATTCTTTTTGTTTAGATGAACGAATTCCTCTAGCCATACATCTAGTATTTTCATAAAACGCAAATCAAACGGTTCAGCCCCGACCCCGGCGACTTACTGTGTATAGTTGGCCGTGTCACGGCGCGTTAGCGCATCGCACACTTCGTCCCCGTAAGCCAGGTTCACGCGGCATGCCTTCTCCAGGTTGAGGTTCTGCGTGGCCAGCCCGGCCAGTACGCTCGGCATAATGTAGCACGCCAGCATCGGTTCGACGGTTATGTTGCGCTTAAAGTACAGGTACTTGTCCCGCAAGGACGACGGTGTGCGCTTCTCGTCCATCTGCTCCCCTCGCGGTGCCTTGTCGTGGCCATTCAGTGGCTTGGGATCCTTCATTTTTTTTGTTGTCGTTGCCCACCGTGGCACTGTTGAAGCTGCAAGAGAAATCGTGTCGGTGTGTGATCATGAGCCCACCGCAACCCACTCGCCGTGGGCCGAACCGTAATTGCTATTTTGGGTTTACACAATATGGCGATCAAGGGTGAGCGGGAAAATTAATTTTCTACCCCTTCCGATCACCCTAGCCAGGAAAGCGACTTGACATAGAAAATTCGCAACACCCGAGCGGAGTGTGTCACGGCGCATCTAGGGGCATTACCGCAAACCTTAACCTCCCCCCTCGACTGCTCGGCTGGCTCATTACTGTTGCGCCCAATCGCCTAATGTCAGCAGCGAAGCCGGAGATCGTGTCGTGTGAAGAATTCGCTGGAGTCACGTTTTGCACCTTGCGCCAGTTTGACGATCGGTGGCAACGCCCGCAGAGAGATAAATCCTCTGTACTGTCTGTCACGACGGCTTCGGTGACACTTTTGTTTCCCATGCCCTGTGTTCACCCCATGCTCAAAGATGCGATAAGGTTTACAGGTAATGTAGGGGGGCCCACAGGAGCTGTGCGGAAATTGCACACTTTGTAAAATGTTCTGGTAATTATGATAGTGCTAATATGTGGCTACAAAACTGAAACCCTGCCAGGGACGACTCTCGCCGATCGACGTTCACTTTGTGTCGCAAATGTCACATTTAAACGATGCCGTGACCTAAACGATGCATTGTGGGTTTCAAAGACGAATGCAAATGTGTACGGAGGGCGCCGTGTTCCTGTGGAACCTCAAACTACTCTTAGTCGAAGTCCTCGTCGGTAGTTACTTGAGGTTGACTTTTTGCTAGAAATCTAGCACTTAATTTCTCGTGTACAAAATGAAACTCTACTAAAAGAGTACGGGGCTTATTTTCAGTACAAATAAACAAAAAGAGCTAAAGATTGCATCGGCCGGGAATCGAACCCGGGCCGCCCGCGTGGCAGGCGAGCATTCTACCACTGAACCACCGATGCTTCATGGTGATCCCCCTGCTAGGCTTCGAACCGGATCACCACACGACGCCAAGCGATAGATCGTCTAAATTTTGCTTACTACACGCTTATCACGGCGACCCACCGTGGCGGGCTAAAAATAACCATCTTGCCTCGGATCGCTACTTTCTGCTGTGATCATCTTCCAGCGCTGAGCTGTGGGATCATCTTTAACCCGATGATTTTCATTTTCATATTTCATGAGTCACACCGTACATTAGGGGCAACACTTACGAGGCTTTGGCAATGGCTAGGAAAACGCGATAACGTACGCGATAATCGCATACGGTTTGATACCGGTAATTAATGGCCAATTGCCTGTATTTCGCGGTGAATCGCGTGCACGTATGTTCACAATGGGATGTCACTAGCAGCGTGCGTGACGATTTTTTTAAAAAATGGCTCTTTCCACATGGTTGGTTAATGCAAAAAAAACAGCGCATCTACCATTATATTCAATTGCACATTATTACCAAAACAAACAGTTGGCCGCCAATTCAATTTGTCAGAGCAAAGCGAAGAGGCAGGAAAAAGCGTACACGCTAGAGTGCCCCGCCAAACCCGCAAACGATCTGTAGGCGTTTTGCATTTTTGATTCCAATTGTCAAAATATTCAAATGAAATCGCGTTTGTCTTCGGCCGCGTTGCCGTTCCATTCCTCGGAAGCCCGCCATTACAATCCCGTCACCACGTGCCACAGTCGGTTGTCGGGAACGAAAACGAAACAACGACGATCACTTCCGTTGGGAATAGGAAAAAAAAGGCTAACGGCAGTTGATTGAACGAAACAGGCGGATATCGATCCACAGCAGATGCAGGCAGCAAACCGATCTTCATTCTTCTCGGCCTACCATTCTAGGGGCCCACGACAGATTCCCTCACCCGACCCCGAACGATCGCTCCGAACAACTGATGGTAATTTGAAAATTGGATTAGCCTAATCGGCCAAGCGCCTAGCCGCCATTAGGACCACTTTACTTACTTCGTGAGGCTGCTGCTACGCGCACGGAACACTTGCCAAACTGTGGCGGCGTCTTGTTGCGAATTTCAGAGCGAAGAAGTGGTTTCTGGGCACCGGAATCAACGAATGTGAGACTCTCTCTTCCCCTAACCGGTTAGGTAACACACTAACGGGATGATCGAAACTGGAAATCCAGATGCCAAATGATCGACCAATGACCATCCACTCCGTTCGCTCGCCGTAGATCATCGGAGAAGTTTTGCCACACGAATTCGCGACAACCTTTTGGGGTGGTAGTAGTAGCTGCACGCTCGCCAAAACACCGCTCCGGCCCGTGGTCAAAACTAAACTAAATTCGCGCTTCCATCGGCAACGGGCAGCAGATTGTCGCATTAGGGATTTATCAATTGAGAAAAACTGACCACCACCGAAGGCCGGATGATAAAAACGTACACACACATACCCGAAACTCCCAGAATGGACAGCACACGGCGAAGCGGGGAAAGGGAAGCTGCTGGCCGATGTCAACCGTGTGCCGTCGTGGACGTTGTGCTATGATGCGATCTGGCGCGCGCGCGCTGGAGCACGATCAAGCCAACCCCCTCTAGTGTTCCGTTGGGAGCCGATCGGCTCACTACCTCCCGAGCGAGCGCAGCTGGCACTCGGTTCGTAAGCTCTACTGAACTTGCGCCATTGTTTGTTGGTGGAGTACGTGGTAGTAGCGCTCGGCTACAATCATCCGCCAGGGTCGGTCAGTTGCATCCCCATCATCCTCTCCTAGAGCACAGGGTACACATCCGCCGATCGTTTAGTGCACACCGCGCTCTCGAGTTGTTATCGTTATCAGGTCCCAGGTATAACGCGCACGGTGGCCCCCGATCTGTCCCAAAACGCTACACACGGACGCACGCAGGAAACAATAGAAATTACTAGGGAACTCGCAGTCAGGAATCTCACGAACCGTCGCAACATGCGGCGCATCATACAGCGATCAGCGAACATACGCCTTTCTCGTGCCCGTCACGTGTATCGTCATCGGGATGATTGGTGAGAAGCTTGCGCTGCCGCCCTACTATTGACACACGTGTGCCACTAACCAGACCGCGGAGTATGCACCGTTCATCGCATTGAGGATAAATAATGTTGTAGCAATGGTTCCAAGCAACCGTTTAGGGGTACTAGTTAAACGAAATACTCTACGGTTCATTGCAAGGTGTTCTTTATTTGTCAACTTTTTATAAACTTCTGTCGATTTTACAAGTTGTTTGTTTCTGTTTTCCTTTTACTTGCTCGCTACTATTGTTCACAATGTTCCTTTTCTCTACCGCCATGATCATGTACAATGTTTCATCTTACGTTCATCGCTACTAGTTCTACGTTGGTTCTTCTATGCGTTTAATATAGTTTACATGCTGCTCCACCCCATGTTGCCAAGGCCGTTTCTTTTGCCGAGTCCGTTACGAAACCCGAATCGCACACCTACGTACGAAGTCGGTAAAAGAAATGCAAAACCGGCCTCGGGATGGAACGAGATACCGCTACTTGAATTTGTGATGACCGACCTTTCCATTTCCAAAAGTGATGATGAACAAATGCTGTCCCCAAAAGCTCAACTGGGTCAGAAGGCTATAAGAGGTACGAAGAGGTGAGATAAGGACCGCAGGAGCAAACAATGCCCATGGACAAAGCAATCACGGAACGAGCGGAGACTTTTAGCTGAAAAACCGTTATTAAAGTTATTGTGAACGAAAACTACAACAAAAAGGTGTATGTGACAAGTTTTGTGTGAATTTTTTGTTTTATATCATGGGTAATATTTTCAACATACTTCTCACCTGCAAAGCAATTATTTTCAACTTTGAACTTGATAGAAATGGAGAAAATTGTCAGCGACACTTTTTTTACGTGATGTTCTGTAGCCCAAAACGATAGTACGAATTCGGAAAAATCAGAATCAAACTTGCATCTTCTTAAGTTGTTTTTAAGAAAATGCATTCGATAAATCACAGAATTTAAATGTCACGTAGTTAGGCAAAGGAGGTATGGCCTTTTGCCAAGAGCTTTCAATCGAGCTTTGACCAGCTTACAATGCAAAATGGATTGTGTTTAGCGACACACACGGGGAAACCATTCAAGCGGTGTGCACTTGCAAAAGAGGACTGGGTTTGTAAATGAGAAAGCCCCGTAAGCGATTGCCATTTACAGTTTGAAGTGTAAATGAATGCTGAAAAGTGTCCACTTTTCAACAGCCTTAGACTTCATGAAAACGTCTTCCGGGCTTGCTTGAGTGTGCTGGGGGACACTGGCGCAGGCCGATTCTGCACTGATGTTATATGTTGTGAGATGTTTCAGTAAAAATTCAAAGCACCCAAATGGACACTGGCGATGGATAAATGGTACTATTTACAATACTGGCACCAATCGAGACCGTCACTGAGATGTGCCATGTGTGCATAAATTTAAATATGTACAAGGTAAAATATTGTGTTTTTGTTTTTGCCGTATATTGTGGCGTTGTGTAAATGGTAAAACGAAAATTGATCCAAAACTAAAAAGAACACTATTTAATAGTTACCGCTCCTGATACTACCCTACAAAACGGGAACCAAATATGGTGTTACTAAAAATTACAGTAAAGTTTATAAACAAAAACTGGACACATTATACACGATTAATTACCGGACAAAACGAGTAAGTGGTAAATAAAAAACAACAATCGATTTCTTTACGATTCGCAGAATGGGTTGCGCTGTGATGACTCGCACTCCTCGCCCTGGACATAACAAACAGTGATCTGGGGGAGATTTTTGTTAAATTTTGTCCATCAACTCTTTGTCCAGCAACACATTTCTGGATTTTCTTACGCACTAACGAAGAAGCTAATGTACACCTTTTTTCTAACGAGGAAAGCGACAGGCGTGGACAATTGACGCCCATCACAGTCCCTCACTACCGGACACTTTTGTTTTCTTAGAGCTTCGGATTGTCGAACATCGGCCCTCGAGTTACGACAATGTCATCGAACGCTTGTTTTTGGGCAATCTCGAGAGCCTTGAACTTTTTCAGCACCAGCAGCGAGTAGAACTTTTGTGCGGCCTGCAAAGTCGAATAATGCAAACCAGAAGGGGCATTTAGTTATGTTACTTGTGTATCCTTTCATTGTTCAAGGACGGACCACAAACGTACCTGCTTTTTGTTGTTCCGGTGCGTCATCTCCGACAGCATGATGTGATCCGCCTTTAGAAGTCGCGACTTCACGGAAAGGAACATCTGAGCTGCCCGCTTGTTCAAGACGCGCTCCTCAAACTGCTCGATCGTCTCGTCCACCTGTTGCTCATCGTTTGGCTGCGCCTACAAAGGGCGATCGAGTTAGGAAGGAAGTCTATAGTTTATGCGCTCATTTTCCATGCGCGATTAACAATACTTACCGGTCCCACGGATGGGGAGAATTCGTAATCAGCGTTCCAATCATTGGCAATCTCCTCAGACGCATTGCCATCAAAGCCCATGTTTGAGAAACCTTCCATTCCCGGTTCGTTCAGGATAGAGGACACCTGATCAGCTGGCAACGCCGGTATCTGATCGATATGCTCCAGCGACGAATGGTGCGGTGTCATCGCACCGTGATCGAGCGCATGCGGCGTCATGCCGCCTCCAAGATCGCCGTGATGCAGACCGGCAGGTGTGAGGCCTCCACCATGGTGAAGATCGCTTGGCGTGAGCCCACCGTGCACGAGACCCATCGGTGTAAGTCCACCGTGATCGAGCTGACCGGGCGTTAGCGGGAGCATGCCCGGGGTCGGAGGCATAAGGTGCGGATGGTTCGGGCTCGCCAAATTTCCCAACCCGGGCGTCGCCGGCGGGGGCATGAACGCGGACGAAGAAGAGTGAGTTGCTTCGGCTGCACCAAGCGTATCATCTCGCATCTCTAACGAAGCAGGCGTCGGGGGCGGCATTTCGGGTGCTCCGCTTCGTATCTGATCAGAGCTTCCAGAATTCTCCAGTGAACCGGCTGCAGGTGGCGTGGTAGCCGCAACTTCTGGTATCTGTTTCCGTTTTCTACCACGTTTACCCGCCGCACCCTGGGGAGGTGTTTCAGGTCGCTCAATTGGTAGCTCCACGCCCAGCACATCGAGTGGACCAAGAACGGAAAAGTCCTCGATGGCGATCCAGCGCGAGATAAGATGTCGCTGGTAGTTTTTAAACAAACATCGGGCCGGAATGTCGCGCGAAGGGAGGGCAAACAACTTTTCTACGCCGCCGGTCTCTTTCCAGTACATAAGCCGCTTGGTAGGAGGCGCAAGGTCCAGTGTCGTCACAATATCGGACGTGTTTGCCAGCTGACTCTTCATCTCCTCGCCGGATATGTTTTTAACTTCATCGACGATCAGTTTACGCTTTCGTTTCGACTTCGTTGTACCTTTCAGAGCCGTCGCGTCAACCGGAGCAAGGGCAAAACTTTCCTCCTCATTGTTCAGCAACGTCGATTGATCCGGAAGCCCATCCTCCCCGACAGCTTCCCTGTCTTCATCTCCGTGCCTCGCACCATCGCCTATAGTTGGGAGGCCTGATTCCGAATAGTGCTGTTGCTGCCCAGCTGTATCTTTGCTAGTGCCCGGCGGAAGCGATGCTCCATCAAGCAAAGTATTGGCCATAATCGGGGAGGGAGGTCGTGAATTGTCCGTGCTGGGCGCTGGTGAGGGCGCTCCGGCCATATCGAAATGATCATCATCATCGTCGTCCGACTCTCCATCTTGTCGTTGTGTAACTGCTGAAGGAAGCTCCGGTTCGGGAGCTATTGGCGCATCAGCAAATATATCGCCCTCAAACAATCCGGCCGCAGGTTCTATGCAAAGAGAAAGTATACACCAATCAATCGTAAGACCAGACCGGACCACATTTTGCGTGATACTTACGTCCTCCAAAATCTTCATCACCGAAATTATCATCATCAGCGTGAGCGTCAATGGAATCGAGTAACGATCGCGAAGTGCCAGGCATCGGTTCCTTCTCCTGGTCCAAATCCGGTGGACGCGTAACCGTGTCCGTGAACAGATCATCCTATATGGAAGGAATGTTTGAAAATTATGCATTAAAAACAGCCAAAAACCAGATGTCCATCTAATTAATTGAATTATCAATTAGCGCATAAAAGGATTTTGGGAACGCTTCAAAACTGTACTCCGGCGAATATCTCATGAATAGAAATTAAAAAAAACAGCAAAAGAGAACATATAGCTCGTTTTGACGGAAATCTCTGGCCAAAAAGAACTAATTTGAAATATCAAAAAGAAAATCATCGCATTATAAAACAGTGTTGGTTTGGGTAATAGCATTCCTTCCAGTGTCATAGCAGTATGATCAGAGTATATAAACATTTCGTAGACATGAACTGAAGTAACATTTTTTTCGTGAAGGCTTAGTAAATGCATAATCATAGTAAGCAAGGCAGTATGATGCCAGCACATTTTGGATTTCAGCGCGCTTTTAAAACCTATTCCACACATAGAAAAATACCAATTGTCAGCGATTTTAAATATTCGGGACCTCAATTTGATCGATTTTCATGTTCCTTCCTTCAACAAGTCTCAGCACAATTAAACTAAAACAATAAATAAAATAGACACATAAAAAAATGTCGTTTCTTAACGGACACATGTGAACGGCAAGAGTAATAAACAATATGAAAGCGCTCACAACATTGCAAAACAAAAACTATAACGGAATCAAGCCGAATGCACTCAGAGGTAAACATGAGCGTGGTAAACGATCGTTAAGAGCAACCAAAGCAGCTTTACACGAAAAAAGTGGTTCGGACTCTGGGGCTGATCGGTATGAAAGCTCGACGCTCACCCAAAACGCTTGATTGAGTAGTGTTTCAATGTTGTTCTTTGGTTACTTTTTGCATTTGGCGTTGTTACTTTCATTTCCGAGCAAAACCAACACGGTCCTTACTTACTAGGTAATCGTTCCAGCGGCCCTCGGTATCATTTGCGGAAGGCCTCGGAAGGGCATTTCCGCCGGCCTCGGGGCAGATGGATGCCTGCGAAGGAGTACAGGAACGCGGAAGTTCCTCACCTCGAGCAGCGTCCGGTCGTTGGTGCTTATCCCCGCGACGTACAGTGCCCGCTGGTTCGTGCATCTTGCAGGCATGAAGAAGCCGCAAAAATTGACGCCGACCAATTTGCCGTAGGCCGCAAAAAGGAGCGAACGTACGCACGATCCAGAAGGTGACCCAACCGAACCGAACGACAGCGAGGGAAAGTATGGACGTTTTATTTAGGTGCGAAAGCACGTAAGGCATTTGATGGCGGAACCGAAATGGAACGAACCGATCGCAATCATAACTACCAAGGCCGACAAATTTCAAAAGGAAGTAACCAAACCATTTCAAGAAAAATGGGAAAACTGAAACAAAATCATTGATACTTGGCAGCAACAAATAAGTTAAAGCGAATCTTTTTGACGCAGAAAGAAGATTAGCGAAAGTCTATGAAAGACTTCGATTTCTCAAATGTTCCAAATTGTTATTCCCAAATACGTTTAATCTTCTGTTTGGAAATTTTGCATTCAGAGACGCCTTCAGGTGCACCCCTGAACAGAGGTCATCCAACACATCTTGCTTCTGAGTCAATTGGAAGAAAGTATTTGTTGTACAAAATAACCGTTACAAAATACAGACAAAACAGACCGGTGCTAACGAGCTAAAGCCGTCAATAGAATCCTCGGTAAACAACATCGTGTTTTGTTTACCATCCCACAACTGGTGCAGTTTCCCCGCTCGGGATAGTATTCTTCTTCCAACCTACCTCCATCTGGTCGTCCATTCGGTCTCGAACCATGTCGGGTGCATCGTCGAATCCCATGTCGCCGAAACCATCATCGTGGATGTTGAGCGACAGTGTTCCGTAATCTTCTCGCATCGTAATTTCGTCCGCCCGGGACTGATTGATGGAGAAATGGGCCTCAATGTCGACGTCGTTCAGTTCCGGCAACGGAGTATCAAAATCGTGGAACACCTCCGGCAGCGTAATGGCATTAACCGCCGCCTCGCGGTGCTCCTCCGGGAGATCCACCATTCCGGGCCGGAAAGCCATCTAAAATGCGGAACAAATAAAACGGAATTATATGGAAATCGCACCGACCAGTTACAGGAGCTACAGCGCATACCTTAATTTTGACGAATGCCTCATTGCAATCGGCCAACAAATATTTAGCCTTGCGGGCATAGATTCGAACCACACCGAGCAGCAAGTGGCCAGAGGTTCGGAGGGCCAGCTTCACCTTCGGCTGCATGATTCCGTCGACGCTCTGTTCGATGTTCGTCTCAAAGACGTGCGCCTTGGTGATTTTCTTGTCCCAGTGCGCCGCCAGCCAAATCCTGGCCAGCGGGCCCTTCTTCGCTAATACGATGTGTGCGTAAAACATGATTACCGCTTAACCGTTCCACTTTGAGCCTATTGTTTTGATGCTTTCCGACGCAACCGCGTTACGAGTGAGTAGCAGTTTGTTTTTCTTCAATGGTAAACAACATCGGAATCGGCAGAACAACGACAAACAATCAAGTCCGGTACACACAAACGCACAGCACACTAATTGAAGCGCGGCTTTTCTTGGATCTGTTTTGGTTCAATCGGATGACATTTTACAATGTCACCACATAATGCGCGGATATTGGGCACAATAGCGCACAAAACACAACCACGTACGCACCAACACACATAGGCTCTCAACATTTCGAGAGAGCTTTCGCTAGGCTCTCCTTTCTCTTTCTCTCTCGTTTTCGGTGTTCCGCCTCAATCTCTCTCTCTCAACTCATACGCAACACACGATATCTTCCGTCTCGCTACGCTCAAATGTAGCCGTTATTCTCACGACACCCTACACGCACACAGCGACGATTTAACATATAACGACAGAAAAAAACCGCAGTCACCGACCGAAGCACCCAGTTACTTTCTTCGGCGGCAATGACGCCTTCGAAGAAATCGTCAATTGTGGATGCAAATAACTTCGCTTCTTGCAAATACACCCGATTCGTTGCCCAAGCACACAGGTCACCGGCCCTATTTCCACTTCCCAGCACTGGAGGGAAAGCTTTTCCACAGAATCGTACTAATTAGGCCAATTGGCGCCTCCGCCGAGCGCAACGCACTTTGAACGCACTTTACGAACGATTTTCGGCAAAGCCACTTTCGAGTAACACTTCGTTCGGGTGCTTTCCAATGCGCACTCACATTCTAGACAAATTCGCGCTCGTTTTTCCATTCGCACGGGTTGTTTTCGCGTTTTTTCTCGACCGCACGACACCCGTCCAGTGGTGGCAGACATCAGAAGTTCCTCCCTCATACGCAAGGTGAGAATGGCTTCTCTCGCTTTCTCACCCGGGGTTGAGTGTGTGTTCGTGCAGTCTGAATGCCACCGATCAATCGGTTTTTTGAACCGGTTCGCTGGAGATGGCAACACTGTTGTACTTTCCCGTTACCGGATAAAGCTTTGAGAAAAATTGGGTTAGTTATTGTACTTTTGATCAATTAAAATAGAAATTAATAGAAACAATAAGTTGTTGGGGATTGACTAACACCTTCCTTCCGGTATAACAATTATGTGTTGAAACAAACCATTTTTGGGAAAATAAGTAGAATTTTTTCAAAATTTTAATCGCAATACATATCAATACAAATGGTAATTGGATGGTTTTGTTTTTATTCGTCGCTTTATTTATTGTAATTATTTGTGTTATGTTGTTTTTCGCTTTCGTTTATATCTCATGATGACGATGCCACATTTAATTAATTTGGGTCTGCATCGTTTATTTTCGATGTCGTTTGTTTTGCTGCATGCTTCTTCACTAATTTTCTTTGTCACAATTTTGCGCAATTATTTTTCACCCGTAGCTTTGCGCCCAGTATTTATTTCCAGCTTCGGTACTTCGTATTTTGAACGTACTCGTCGCGTACAATCTATACTTTTCGGTTTATAATCCACTGCTTCACACACCGTTGAACGTGTAGATTAATATATCGTTTTATATGTTTCTTCCCCATTCATTTCTTCCGCTTTCTATATGGTCAAATTTTTCCTACATAAATAGTTACTACAACTCAATGGACATCCTTGCTTTTGTTCAATGTTCTCAGCCAGTTTCCAAATTTATGCACACACAGCCAACTTCAATCGTCAGATGATCAAATGAAGCTCTTACTGATCAACCTTTATACAACAGCATCAAAACGACAATACATAGAAAAATGTTTGTTCTTTAACAAACCTTTCTCGAACTCACCCATAAAATAACCATTTTACACCAAGCGGGAAAAGAAGTAAAAAAACAGAACTCGAGAAATAGCCTCGAATTTCAGCATCGTGAACGAGTTTCTCTTCCAAAACAGCGCTTGTCTTATGATTGTTTTTTCACTACAATGAAGAAAATGAGTAAGAATAAACGCTTAATGGAGTCACATAATAAAACACAGTCGAAACTAGTGTTGAACAATTCCTGAGCAAATAAAATATACATACAATTTAAAAAAACACAAGAGTATCTTTCGCGGCACTATCAAATGTACGTATTCTACTACTTACCGGCCATAATCTCTTCTTCTGTGCACTTCACCGTCGACAACGATAAAAGCTTCACCGCCATTCACTTCCAATCGAACTACCTCACAAAACTCCATTCGAATTTCGTTTTCTTTATTAGCTCGATCTTCGAATGAAAATAAAAGAAAAAAATCTATATAGATATAGATATATATATCTTAGGATATTTCCCTAACATTAAAACACATTTCAATTACTCATTTTCTTTTGATTTGATAGCCTTTAGCGTGTTTTCTGCCATTACCAAACGAAGTGTTTTTGCCACTATTGTGAGCATCGATAGTGCAACGGGATGTCGCTTAATGCGGCCATAAAACCAACCACATGTAAGCGGTTACAGGAAGTGCGAAGGCATGGGAGTGCGTGCAGTCGGCAACCAAAATGAATGGTTTACTCTGCTCACGGGTACACTGACCGTTGCATCCAGCAACCGGACCAACAATCGAATGCATCTTTGATATGAATGAGCAACAACAGTCGCTAGAAAATGTATGACAGAGCCTCGCCCTGCCGGGACCTTTACAACTTCTTCGTAGGGGAGGCGATCATCTGCATTCTTCCGATTGCTTGAAGATAACAAGTTTCATGCTTTCATGTCAAAAGAACCAACTGCTCGTCGGGAGCCAGGGGGACTTACGCTTCGCTGCGAAGCCACATTTTTTATTTCCATTTTCATTCGATCGTAATTTTCTCTTTCACGTTCAAGAGAGTTAAAAATCATCACTAGCACTCTGTCACTGCAATTCCCGGACACACTGCTCCTTTATTCCCACAGTCCAGTCCAGCCAGTCCCTGCGACCACTGTTTCAATCATATATATGCGTTACTAGGAAAAGAAGATGTACTTCACAGCGCCATTCAAAATAGAGGGCTAGAGTTTCACGTCTGTTCAAATTTACGGGTTATCCGATTCATTGCATTCTCTTCCTCTTCTCTCTTACTTTATTCTTCGCAGGCACGCCTGCCGGATTGAACAACCGAGAACATTTCCATTACTGTTTAACACTTTTCCTTGCTGTTGTCGTCACAAACAAAACGACATTGCTGTGATACCACAAATTCGCGAGTAATTGCTACGCTATTGCTACGGGGGCGACCGGCTTGAATGGGAACGGTAGGCCGCACTTTTTCACAGCGATTAAGAGGCGAAAACAAAGCCGGGCGCAGTGCGCCACAAACTGGGATGAGGGATGCGGAAGGAATGGGTTTGGTGTGTTTGACTTCGGATGGGAATCGTTTAGCCGGGACGACGAGTGTTATTGTTACTATCGATGGCGGGGTTTAGCATCATCATTGTTGATGTTTCTACGTTTACACCACACCGACCACTAGTTGCCGGCCCAATCAGGTCGGCACACAAGCGATCGTCCTCTCGCTGTCGAACGGTGAATATGTTGACATTGGTTTGACCCTTTTCTTTGATGGTCCGACCATCCGGTGTCAGCAGATGGTCACAAGAGCCACCGCCACTGTCGCCGACGATGGTCGAGTTCGATGCATTGTCAGTGAGGGTGGCGGTGGTAGGAGTAGTAGCAATAGGTTCATTAGGAGCGAGAATGTAATTAATTTTAGTTTGTTCTGTAATAATAGTTGCTGTTGATTTTGAGACAGTAGCTGTAGTGCTTGCCATACTATCGGTACTTGTAGTAGTTGTGGTAGTAGTAGTTATAGTAGTGGTGCTTCTTGATGATGTTATTACAGAAGACGCAGCAGCATCACGGCCGGATATCATTTCTGCTTGTGGTGGTCACTGGCAGCACTGCTTTCGCACGGAATCAGTCGTCGGATTGGTCGGCTTTACGTCGATGTTTTCCAGGTTCGGTCGAATGACGCTACCTTCTGGCGGATCCCGGATTTGCTTTTGCGACACAATTCGATAGATCTCTGGAAAACGTACAAGCGGAACGGAAATGTTGAGAATCGCTGATTTCTGGCAATGCGTGGGTGTCTCCAACCAATCGGTTCCCCAGCTTACCTGTGAGTATGTTTTGGAATGCAGTTTCGACGTTGGTGGAGTCGAGGGCCGATGTTTCGATGAAGCTGAGACCGTTGCGTTCGGCAAATCCTTTCGCTTCGTCGGTAGGTACGGCGCGCAAATGCCGTAAGTCACTTTTGTTACCGACGAGCATGATCACGATGTTCTGGTCGGCGTGGTCGCGCAGTTCCCGCAACCACCGTTCAACGTTCTCGTACGTCAGGTGCTTGGCGATGTCGTAAACAAGCAACGCACCCACCGCACCGCGGTAGTAGGCCGAAGTAATCGCCCGGTAGCGCTCCTGTCCGGCCGTATCCCAGATTTGGGCCTTGATTGTTTTTCCATCAACCTGCACAAATCATCGAACAATGCCATTACCAGTCAAACCTCATAGTATGATCACGGCCAAGATCTAGGACACGGGGGAGCACTCACCTCTATGCTTCTGGTAGCGAACTCTACGCCTATGGTGGACTTGGATTCCAAATTGAACTCATTCCTCGTGAATCTCGATAGAAGGTTACTTTTGCCGACTCCAGAGTCTCCAATCAGTACCACTTATGAAATGAAAAGTAAGAAAACATCATTAGTTCCAATAAAGCCGTTTGCAAGTATATGACGCACTGCTTGCGATTGTCTTTATAAGAGCATCGTTGGATAATCGACTTATAGTCTGTGAAATATATCTAGTTGTTTTTAAAGAAACGCAAACGCTTGTATTCGAAACAACCGACAATAGGAATGATGTGACATGTTTTAACCTTTACATGGGTAAATGTTTCACACACCAAATCTTTGCAGCCTTTGAACCTTTTCATGATTCTGACGAATACTGCTGACCGTCAAAAGGTTGTCACTCAAAGATACCCAGATTTACAATCCAATCATTGAAATGATACGACGTAGATGTTAATAGAAATTGGACCTTCGCATGCGTATCTTTTATCTCTTTAGTAACATTTTCGCCAGTACCAAATGAGCCGGCTTTTCAACGTATCGCATCCACTCCCCTTAGCGGGCAGACCATGGTGGTGCGAAACAATCACAAGGATTGAACAGATGGCACAGCACACGCACTGGGCAATGGAGCTTGTTGGTACCGATGGATGAAATCATCATACAGTGTGTCTTATGACGAATACGAACGAGATATGACGGGTCTGGTTATTACTGCTCTCGGCGGGCTTCATCATTCTGTTTCGCGCTTTTTTGGGTCGTAAAACGAAAAGGCAATCTTCTTGGCACGGGGTGCGGTATTACGGTATACCAGTATGCCGTATAGGTATGGAGGATGAACAGCTAAACGAAAACAAACGGCAACGCGGCTGAGACACATAAAAACGGCGTAAATGCTGCACACACAGGCAACATCTTCCAGAGCGGTACTAACTGAGAAGAGGAATTCTGTCGACAAAGAATTCTTTTGTTAGCCTCGCTCTTGGACGCGCAAGAAGGAAGCAACACGGCAGCATTCGCCAACCTAATTCAATTCATACGGCAATGGAGAAGGAGAGAGAAAGGAACAACAAAAATGCGCATGCAACAAATGGAAATCTGTTCGTCGGAATTCTGCTGTTTCCGCCCAATGTCGTCAGCTGATTAGCGTCGCGACACACACATCCTACTGTCGCGTTTAGGCCGTCTATAGGCAAATGAAATTTACAGTTTCGCTTTACGTTTCTCGAAACTGCCCCATTATGGCTAGGCTAAATTTTGTTTCGGCATTTTTCCCAAGAAACAACGAAAACGCCCCTTTACGCTGCACCGTCTGTTTCGTTGGTATAAGCTCTACGATATCGTGGCACCCACAGTGAATCATCATGATTCATTATCTACCCCCACGGTGTTGCCGTATGGCCTGAAGAGCATGAGAAACTGTCAACGTGGTGGGTCGTAGCGGCACACATCATTAAATCGGCACAGTCACCCTACAAACAGCCCCAACAAAAGTTCATTAAATTAACACATGCCGGATCCTTTTGAAGCCATTTTTGTGTTAGCCAACAGAGAGAGAGCCAATTCTCTCGGTTTAAATTCATCTCCAAATAAAACCAACTGTGAATCATGTAAAATTATCGATTTACCACCCTGAACGACCCCCAAACAACCGAACCCGTAAAAGAAAAATTCTAGATTATCAGCTTAAGCGCTAGTGGTCGGCAGGAAGCACACAGGGCCGTGTCACCAATCTTGCGCTCAAGGACCGAACCCATGACAGGTCATGCAACATTTCGTACGCAGTTATGCTGGCCGAGGCTAAGGGCCTGGCGGGTAATGGGAATTGAATGGAATGTAAATGAAAGCATTGAATGCGTGCCGGGAGCACTATTGAAGTAGGCGGAGAGAGCAAAGCACACTCGCTGGCTTCTGGCATTGGCTCGGACATGAATCGTAAAATTATCTTCCACACAAGAGCAGAACGGGGGTATATGACGGGCCGAGCGATGTTAATCTCTTCTGTTGATTAAATTCATAGCGCCGAGCGAAATCCAACACATTCGGACAATGCAAAAGCAAAGCCGCCAGCTGTTATGGGAAAGGGAATGAACCTGAAATCTGCTTACCTTTAAATAAAAAATCATATTCATCATCTCGGCTAGTCATCTTGTTGCAGTGCCGGTAGCTGTCGTTGTTTTAACTTTTGCTGTTGTCTTTTCCAGCGGCACTGTGTTCGCCTATTTCGACAATGGCGAACGATTTGCTATTGCTCTGATCAATCCTCCGTTTGCTGAAAAAGAACGGATAACAATTGTAATTGCGAACAAATCTCGCTACCCCAAATGAACTAGGAAAATGTGTATTGAATTCACTGCAAGGCCAAGAGTCTGTAAATGTTCACAAAAGAATGCATTTTCGTGCATAGTGCATCCTACTTTCAACAGGACGCAATTGCGTGAGTAAAGGAGATGAAGAAGGAGGGCAGCACAGTCCAAAGGTCTTAAAAATGTACAACAGTACAGTAAATCGGAGCAGGCGAAAAACAACGCTTCCTTGTTTCCTTCAGCATACCACTGAATCGTTACTTCCACTAGGCAGAAACACCCTTTTCTCCCTGGCGCACCGAATAGTAGAACTTTGTTTTTGTCGCTAGTGACCCAAATGGTAAAACGGCTTAACGCGAAGCTAACGGGTTTGGGTTTTTGTTCGGTAACACACACGCGGTCAAACACACAAGACAAAAGCACACATACGTACGTCCAGCACGGAACGGACACCGAGAAACCTTGAGAACCGTGAGAGAGGAACCGCGAACTGCGAACATTCTCCGGGATCTACGCTGAGGAATGATTATGCAGTTGGGTTGGTAAAGAACCGTGGATCAGAAACTCTCTCTCGGGTAGCTGTGGCTGCACATTCAAAGCCTATGCCTGATGTAGCATCGAACTAACAAATTTAAAACAATTTCATTTTCTAGAGCACTAGATTTCGCACACTTTACGCATTTATGTAGCATAAACATTTGAGCAATAGGACGACGTTTCATGCGTTACCACGATTACAGTGCGTTTTATTCCTACAACTCGATTGTCACTACGTTCCACATCTGTAAATTCTTTTTTCTTTTTTATTCCCCTTTTCTCTCACACGCGGGACTCGCAGCGGATTGTCGCGAACGCAATCATTCGTACTGGTACAAGTACTCTTTGCTTTTTGATGACGCAAAATGAAAAAAGCCACTACCGTGGCAACATTACTAGCGGACGTGTTCGCCTGTGTTCGCTCGACGCACACCGCAGCGCTAACTTTCGCCTGGTTTTATATTTTTCTACAGCACGGCGTAGGGGCGTTTCGCGAGAATACGATGCGTAAATCGCCCTCCTCTCGGGCGGAAGGAATGTTGAGTCAACTGACCGTCGGATCATTATTTCACAGCCTTTATCACCCGAAAGTCAATCAGGCGCCATGGGTTGCAGGGCCAAAGTTCGATCAAATTCGTCACCAATGAAAAACGCCACTGGGCTGTGGAGATCCGGGCTAATGCGGGAAAAGTGTTTCCCAACACGGAAGGAACCACAATCGGGATACGGGCTCACAATGTTCTTACGGAAGGGGCTGTACTTGGCAAACGAAACCGACCTACCGACACGGTACGAACGATTAGGGGTCCGTAATCAAAAAACAAAATGTCGGCCCCTTCGAGGAGCGACGAACGCAGTCGAAAATCGACGGCGGAATTCGATCGTCTTCTGCGCTGTTCGGGTTAACGAGCAAACAGCAGCACAACCGCACGAAACACAAGTACGGCCTGATGAAATCCGCGGCAGAGGTCAAAAGTTAGCGCAAATTAAACGTACATTTCGCACCGATATTACCGATTTTCCGAGATCGAAAAGCCTGGAACTGGACGAACAGCTCGTTCCTTTGCTCACTCTCTCCTGTTTTGATGATGATGCTCAAGGTTGCTCGAGCATTGCGGTGAGACGTTCACTTCTGGCGGCTGTCGAATCACTTAATCGACGGCAAAAACAATAAAATCATGTATTTGATCATAAATCAAATGAGATAAATGCACAGTTTAATAAACAAATATTTGCGACTATGTTGCATTTCGTATTGCGCCAAGGAAATTATAATAATAAACTTTTAGCTTCTATAAGTCAGCCGCCAGTGTGATCAAACCGGCCGCCGTGGCTGCAGCTGTCAAACCTTCAAAAACTGCTGTCAGTTGAAAATGTAAAGTACTTCAAAAATGCTGCGCTGTTGGTTGAAAAGTAAAGATAAATAAAAAGCTGGTTAAAGTTAAAACACTGTTACAGGTTAACCAAAGACTGAATTTATTGAACATATTGAGCATTGAGTAGGTTTAATTCCGACTATTTCTGCTAATCGTCGAGTGGGCTATTGTAAAAAGAAATATTTCCTTTTGAATTTCAATAGTTAGGTATTTCAGCTTGTTTAATAAGTAAATTAAAGTAAAACATAAACTTACCATTCCAGAAGAAAATTCTTATTAATACATATTATAAAATATTCATAATTATTAGGCTTAAAATTTACTCACTATGGGAGTTTTTTTAACCAAGAGAATGCAAAATACCCACTATCCTCGCCTGTTGCTACTCTGATGCCTTTTATTTCAATGTTGCCCTTATGATGATACTCTCAATGATACTTTAATGCATTTTACTCAATCGAATCAAATCCTCATAAAAATACATTTTTGTATATTAGGCTTTATATTGTTTGCACGCCATATTTTGAACATCGGACACATTGGGTGACGCAGAAATCGCTTGTGAACCTTGTACTTTCGTTACCTAGCTTTGTGAATCTAGTCACGATCAATGCCCCGCAGTGCTTGTAAATCGTTCGGTTCGAATACAAGATCGTTGAGATATGGCGCAAAAGTTTCACCGATTAATGAGAGACTATTGGTGACTACTCCCTTGATCGAATTGTCATTACGTTTGTTCTTTTTCACGTCCAATTTGATTGCGCTTATCTTTTCTATAACCTTTTTCAGTTCTAGCAACACGTGAACTATGTTCGGAAGATCATCCTGCACTACTCCGTACTGATCTTCTTGCAGCGAATGACATGCTAGCGTACTCAGCCCTTCTGTAACTTTCACAATTAGCTCCGATTTCACCGATAGCAAATGACAACTTTTAGCGGTTTTAGACTCCACGAAAAGATATTGATAAATTGGAAAACGTTCGAGAATACTTGTCAAAGAAATGGCGTTCTTTAAGCTAGCGCAAATATCTGCATTTGCCACCGGCACAGTGCCTCCTGCATTTGGGAGCACTGGTGCAGAGAGGCTGCGGATGCCAAAGTTTTGATTGTACTGCTGCCTCAGCAAACGGTCGATGTCCGTCGAAGTGGTCGGTCTCAAGCGTCCACCCATCATGACCATCGGGGGAGACGGGCTCAAGTCGATGCCGCCGATCGATTCATGCAGCTCGTGTGTGAAGTCACGTATTAACTTCAAGCATGTGTCGCACATGTGACGCCAGTTCAGCGGATGGCCACCGGGATCAGTAAGTTGGTAGAAAAGACACCGACGGGAGTTATTGCTTTCTTTTCCAATGGTGCACAGATCTTCAGCCGCCAGGAGCTGGATGACCGGAATCTGTCTATAGTCGAGCGCTTCCGATAGTACCGGTTCACTGGTCTTAGATTGCTTTTGGTAACTGCCGACGCTAATGATAAACTCGTGTGGCTCATAAACGAAAATACGGAATAAACGCAACATTAATTTCATTTTAGCCAGAATCATCGCAAACACCAGCCATGTGTACAATTGCAAGCGAAGGTCCGTAGCGGTGCGGTAGAAACCGTAGGCTGTCGAAACTTCCTTGCCCAACAGCTGTGCGCTCCTTCCTCGAAACAACCACACGAGCGTGTAGTAGAAACACAAGTAAATAAGCGTTGGAACAAACGATTGGCGAATCGAGTCAAACAAAATCATACCTAGGTCCTGGCGGAAATTCTTCCTTTCGCCCTGAACTCTTCTTTCGGAAGTCTGCGTGCTTAGTGAATCACTTTCACGGCTGAAGTAGAAGTAGGACCCAGCAAATAGGCCACTCACGAGAAGATACAGAAAGCGTTCATTGACTGTCGACGACCGATCGTTAACTTCCGTTACCACCAACAGACGGTACTCGGCCCGCAAGAACCGTGTGAAAAACAACGCCGTTAGGCAGCCCATGATTCCGGCGGTAAGCAGAAGATACGAACGATTCACTAGACCGCGACACCAGCTTTCGAATACCGTGGGATAGTACCGATTTTCGAGTAGGCACGTTTTGGCGAGTGCTAGGCCGTGAAAAATGAACGCTGCGGACGCAGGAATCGACACCAGCCAAGTGTAGGGCGACAGTAACAGGCGCATCGTATCGGCAATCCAGCTCATTGGATGGAGAAGGTCGAAGTTGACGAAAATCAAAACTGCTATCGCCAAGAGGTACTGCAACCCAACGCTGATCACGATCGCCGTTGTGAATCGTTCAGCGCACAATTTGCGAAACGCCATGTCTTTGTTTGTGACGGGATCCATTGTAGTGTGAGCGCGAATGCCGAGCCTGGAAGCGTACCGAAACGCAGCTAATAGAAAAGGTCCTTCTGTAACCTCGCCGCATCACTTGAAACCTACCTTAATCATTCGAGATGAACACAATTGTTGGAGAAGATGCGAACACGCACATTTAATTTTTCACCGGCTAGCGGCAACGCACGATCCTAGGCGCGAGAAAAATAAATTTGACAGCTGCTGTACAACGGACGTAGCAGTGTTGCCAGCAGAAATAAAACGCGTTGTCTAGCGAATATTCATGCTCATCGTTGGAGTAACTGAAAAAGGGTTTGCTAAGGATTGATAACGTTTTTTGATATATTGCCGAACACTATTTTCGCCATTTCATCAACAGTTAAAAAGCATAAAGTAAGGGATAAAAACAAGTCATGTGTTGGGCATGGTTAAGGACCGTTAGGTTTGAATTTTGATCCCGCAGAAAGAGGATGCACTTTGACAGTTCTTCAGCCGGCGAATGTTTACCTTCGACACGTGCTTTTCATTCTTGTTCGGAATGTGTTTACGTTTGCGTGCGGCTGAATACGAAACCGTTTAACTCGACGAAAATGCGTGGAAGTCACCTGTTTCAACCGAACCGAGCCCTGGGATACGTTAGTAATCATGTTCCCCTAAACGTCCGTTACATTGAGCAGCGACGAGAAAACATTGCTATTACTTGCATTGGCCGTTCTTTCCACGTGTACGGTTGCAACAGCTTTCGGTTGATCCGTGCCGGTCGTATTCATGCCGAAAATATCACCGCCCTGGCTGCAGATGGATATCTAACCTATTCGGCGGCCGGTAATGTAATCTACGGATGGCGCTCCAGTGTGGAGCTGCGCAAGGTTTACCGTGGCCACGAAGCACCTGTTCATCTCTTGCTGCCATTTGCAAAACATCTCATTTCTGTCGATGAAAGCAGTCTGCTGAAAGTATGGGTCGCGTCATCGGCTGGGATCTATCTGGAAATACCTTTCGCAAAGGACGAGTTCGCCGTGTCGGCTATCGTACATCCGGCATCGTATAAAAACAAGGTTCTGCTTGGCAGTGCGCAGGGTGGGCTGCAGTTGTGGAACCTAAAGTCGGGCAAATTGGTGCATACATTTGAATCATTCAACAGTAAAGTGCTGCAGCTAGTGCAAGCCCCTGCCATCGATGTGATTGCAATCGGGTTACAAAATGGCCGGATCGTGCTGCTAAACATCAAGTATGAGCAAATAGTGCTCGAGGTACATCAGGACTGGGGACCGGTGACCGGCATAAGCTTTCGGACGGACGGGTATTCCATCATGGCCACCGGTAGTTCGAATGGCCAGATAGTTTTCTGGGATTTGGAGGAGAAAACCATCGTTTCGACACTAACGGCGCACGACGACTCCGTTACCGGACTACATTTTTGCGCCAATGAACCTCTGCTAATTTCCAGCTCACCGGATAATTCGTTGAAGATGTGGATTTTCGATCTTCCGGATGGTGGGGCACGCCTATTGCGATACCGCGAAGGTCACGCTGCTTCGCCTACCTGTGTTCGCTATCATGGTGCGAGTGGAAGAAACCTTCTGTCGTCTGGCGAAGATTCTTCGCTTCGAGTTTTTAACACCGTTACAGAAACACTGAACTGCAGCCTAGGAAAGGCTAGCTACAATCGGAAAGCATCTAAAAAGGCCAAAAGTAAGTAAAACTCGTCTTGTGCAGCCAGCGAGTGCTGTCTTTGCCTGTGTCTTTGGCAAACAAAATATTATTGCAATGAAAATATTATCTTTTTCACACTCTTATCGTATTTTTCCGAAACAGAAAAATCAGATGATCCCTTCTGTATGCCTGCCATCAGCTACTTCACTTCCGAAACAACGCGAGATAAGGAGTGGGACAGCATAGCGGCTTTGCATCAGGGTTTGGTGCAAGTGACCACCTGGTCTTACGACAAGCGCCGAATGGGTGAACTTCATCTCGTACCCGAGGCGTTTCAGAATAAGACGCGTTCCGATTTCAGCGTCACGGCCAGTTGCCTGAGTTTGAGTCACTGCGGGAACTTTGTCACGATCGGATACTCAAGCGGTCACGTGGAAAGGTTTAATATCCAGAGTGGAATTCATCGGGCAAGCTATGGATCGCCAACGGCCCACAAAGACTATGTACGTGGATTGGCCAGTGACAACTTGAATCAAGTCATCGTCTCCGGAGCTGCCGATGGGTTGCTGAAGTTTTGGTATTTCAAGCAGCCGAATACGTCGCTCATCGCAACAGCGATCGACACGGTGGATTTGACCGAACCGATTACTTTACTGAGGACGCATCGCGAAGGTGCAATGCTTTGCGCGGCTTTGGATGATTTCTCCGTGCGGCTAATCGATATGGATACGCGTGTCGTTGTGCGACGTTTCGATGGTCATCGAGGCATGATCACGGATGTGTGCTTCTCACCCGATAGCCGCTGGCTCGTGACGGCGGCTCAGGACTGTACCATCAAAGTGTGGGACATTCCTTCATCCTATTTGATCGATCATTTCCGCGTGGCGCAGATGTGCACCTCGCTGTCAATGTCACCAACTAGTGATTTCTTGGCCACGGCCCATGTCGATTACCGTGGCATCAATCTGTGGGCGAACAAAAGCCTTTTTTCGCACATAACGTTGCGTGGCTTGAACCCGGACTCAGAACCTCCGCTACTCGATCTTCCGACAACGGTTTGCGAAGAGGAAGGACAGGGATCGCTCTTGCATGCCACTGCAAGTACGAATGTCGATGAACTTGAAGATGCGTTCGAAAAAATCAATATCGAGTACCAGTCGCCTCCACAACTTTCTAGCGAGCTAATCACTATGTCGGAGCTGGCCGCTTCCCGCTGGCAGAATCTGCTTAACCTTGACGTTATCAAAAAACGCAACAGACCTCGACAGGCTCCGAAGAAACCCAAGTCGGCCCCTTTCTTCCTCCCAACGGTAGCGGGGTTAGATCTTGAGTTTGATCTTTCACAGTCACGGGAAGCAACTACGGGCAAGGACGATGCTACACGGTCACACATACTCGAATCAAAGCAAGTGGATCTTCTGACGGATTTCGGGAAACTTCTTAAAGGGGCACTCGTAACCGACGAGTACGACAAAGCCGTTTGGCATCTGATGAAGCTAGGCCCCACAATGGTGGATTACGAGATCCGCAACCTCACGCCGTTCGACGGAGCAAACGGGAGCCTTTCGGTAATGGGCTCTTTCATTCGTATGATAATCTATATGCTCGGCAGGAAGCGAGAGTTCGAACTAGCCCAGAGTTATCTTAGCTTGTTTCTAAAACTACATGGCCGTACGGTAGTAGAGAATGAAGAGCTTTCTATCCTGCTTTCTGATCTCGAGAAAGCACAATCCGAGGGTTGGTCCGTGCTGGAGGATAAGCTAATGTATGGGTTGGGAGTTGTTAGTAATTTACGGAACTTCAGCGCTTAACGAACAATAAAACGATCGTAATCGATCGATATAAAGAAAGATAATCAATAACATTCGGCTGTTGTGTTATATATTTCGTATTATTGTTTTTATCTATTTTCGCTTCGATGATTTCGACTTTTTTCCTTGCTTTGGTCCACCACCACGGCCCTTACCACCCTTTTTACCACCTTCTCTGTACTTAGATTTGCCTTGGTAGTCGCTCTTGACATTTCCCCTTTTGGCAAACTTTCCTTTACCCTTTTGCTCTTTTCCCTCTCTGAAGTGTTTCTTCCTATCCTGCTTGGCGAGACGATCGTCCTCTTCGTGCTCCTTACGACGATCCATTTTCGGTTTCTTCGGTTTCAACGAATAGTTCGATCCTTTGGGGATGAACGGCCGCTTTCGGTTTCCGCCGTGTGCTGACCCGAACAGCTCCTCGTCCGGATTGTCACCGATCTCTTCACGATAGTAATCACGATCATCTTCATCCGACACCTCGCCGACAGCCTCTTGTGCATCCTTCAAAAGCTGTCTATCACGGTCGGTTATCTGACCAGTCGTACTTCCCTGTCCCGAAGTCTTTGCACGATGCTCCTGCTTTTGTCGTTCTTTCTTCTTTTGATTATCCTGTTGGGTCTTCTTGCGCTTCTCTTTGAGGTTGCGTAATTGCACACGCTTCTTGCGAATGGCATCAACTTCGATGGCGCTCTTGGCAATGTAGTCATGGTACAGAACCTCTCCCGTCATCAGTTCGTCTTCGATCTTTATTAAGCGCATCGTAATGCGCGGGCCTATCTCATGCAACCGCAACGACGACTGATTATCGGCCAAATTTCCGCGATTCAGATTCTGCGGTAGCACGACGTGTGTTTCCTCGTCGTCCAATTCCGATTCGGACAGCAAGTGTCCCCTGGTTAGAGAAAAGAACAGATGCATAGAGTTGAAGAATTCGGTTTCGTGCCGGGCAGTTTTAGAGAGTGCATTTGTTTGCTTACTTTTCTACAAAATCGGCAATGTCTTCGAATCGTCCCAGGTTGGGGATGTTGCGTGTAACAATTTTTTTCACACCACGGTTCAAATTGACCGGCACCGCCGTGATCGTGTAGTGTCGCAGGTCGATCAACTTGCTCACCGGATTATACGATAGAAGCACACAGCGCTTCAGCGAAGACAGCTTCACGGTCGACAGGTTGATCGGTGGAAACATGTTCTGGAACGTGCTTGCCATTAGCTTCAAGTGCTGACCCTCGCCACTGAAACTGTTCAGTATGACCAAGGGAGCCGCCTTGAAGCAATCATCGTCCACGTACTGCTTGCGCGTTTTACTGACCACATCCTTCGCGAGGGTGTACTGGTGAACCTTGAAGGTAAGTGTTGGACCCTTCGGCATGCGTATCACCTTCAGCGAGAGCGTTTGAGGCGACAACGACAAAATGCACATGTGCGACACATGGAAAAATCCCGAAAGGTGCACGAAGTCTTTCACCTTATTCAACCGCCGTTCACGCAGCTTCGATGCAGTGAAAGGTTCCATCATACGGCGAAAGTCGCGAGACAAATGGGTGACCGATGAACAGTGCACTCCGCGTCGGATGACAAACGTGTGTGGTGCATTTTTCACTGCTGCCGGTTCTTCCTCGATCAGTGCGATCGCCTTTGGAAGAGTTTGCTTCCGACGCGGCTTTCGTCCTTTCTTTTTCATCGTTAAAGCGCACGGAGAAAACACTAAAAAACCTCACACTGCGCGTGCAACACGTGCGTTTTCGTAGATCGCGACAGACCGGCAATTCTCTGACACAGTTTGTTTTGTGCGATTTGACAGCTCGGTGCCCGGTGGTTTGTGAATTAATAGGAGGATAGTTTCATTGAATAGTTCGATAGTTTACATGATGCCGGACGGTTTTAAACTTATTTTAATATTTTACAAAGAAAGCCTGCTAATATAATGCCGTCAAACACAAGTATACCGATTGAAACAAATTATGTTACGGTTGGTAGAGCTAATGCGAGAAGGAGGATTTCGGATCTCGGTTCCCTGTTTGAATCACCTGCAATCGTTGGAACAATCCACTCATTCGGCTTCAGACGAACGACGGTAGATAGTTCTACTACTTATCAGGGGAAGCCTCTCGAGAAGAATATTGCAAAGGAACTCAGTTAGTTCAGTCAGTTAGAACAGAGGGTTTCCGTCCCTAACGATAGGACGTTGTTTTTATTTTGGAGAGATTTTGTGGCTTCTTAAAGCTACTTTCATTTTTTACCCCAACGATTTATTAATCCACATTTCACCTGCGCTATCTCCGTTGGCACCATGTCTCCCTAACAGCGGCACCATCCTGTTCAAAACCCACAAACACGATTAATAAATGACTGGCGTAGTCTCTGAACGTAAATAAAAAAAACATGTATTGATTTATGAACACGTTGATCATAAGCTGCCAAATTTATATTGTTTTTGTTTTGGGTTTTTGTTGATGTTAGATCTTTATTTAAACATCCCAGAGAACATCTCAGATGTTGTCTACACCAACCATAGGGAAAGTATTGAAAAAGGAGCAGCAGGAATGTCTATATTAATAGATTAAACACTGACATTGTTCTTCTACATTCCTTTTACTACGATTCGTAAAAAAAACTGGTGCTTCCCATGCGACGTCCATGCAACTACTGTGATCAATTCATCTAAAATATTTGTGTGTTAAGCTGGAATGGATTCCGACAAGTGGAAATTCAGCCAACCATAAATATAATCAACAAGGTACCTTTGGCCGAAGTTCAGACGGTTATGCGAAAAACGGTGGCCTTGCTACTTTGGAAACCTACTAAACACACTCATGTCAGCAATGCACAATTGGCCGACCGTTTGAGTAAGAAACCGGAATGAGAAAATGTAAACCACTGACCCTACTTTGATAGCTGCACCTCAAGCGAAACCGCGGCCATTCCTGCACATACATTCATCAACATACACTTTCTCGTTTCACAAACATTATACATGTGCCATCTAATGATATCTGTGCAGTTAATGACTAGGACAGAGAAAAGTTTGCACTATACGGGCTCCGGGATTGTCGCGATTATATAATGTGCAAGAAGTCGGGCTCTGTCACCACGTTTTGCTTATACATTGATACCAGCATGTCCGGTGTGAGGTGTTCGTATAGGGAGTGCCCCGTCAACCAAAACGTTTCCATCGTTCCTTTCCCCTTGACCTCCACCGTGCCCCGTTTTTGGATCTGGAAACCGCCCAGCTTCTCGAGGGTTTCCTTGGTGGTGTCCGAAATGTGAATCTTCATGGCTACAAAAAAAAACCGGGGAACGCGTTGTGAAGCGATGGTTTACTAAAAAACCAACAGTCGCTATACTCACGCTCGCCAGTAGACTCCATCCGCGAAGCTGTATTGATTGTGTCCCCGAACAGGCAGTACCTCGGCATCGTCGTTCCGACCACCCCCGCCACACACGGTCCCGTGTTGATGCCGACTCGGATTTCCAGTGTCCGGTTCGTCATGTGCGGTATGTTGAAGCCGGAAATTCCGAACACCAGATCCAGCGACATCATCGCTATTTCCCCCGCGTGTCGGTTACCATTGCGCTGCGGCAAGCCTGACACGACCATGTACGCGTCACCGATCGTCTCTACCTTGTACACGTCATACTTCAGTATGATCGAGTCAAAAAGCCGATAGAGCGTGTTGAGCATGATAACCACCTCCATCGCGCTACTGTTGGCCGATATGTCCGTGAAGCCCACGATGTCGCTGAAGAAAATGGTGACGGCGTCGAACGTTTCTGCCGGCACTTGGCGCTGCTGCTTCAGTTGCTTCACCACCGCCGGCGGCAACATTTGGTAGAGCAAGCGGTCCGATTTGCCCTTCTCCATGCGCAGCTCCATCGTCCGGGCCATCAGTTTGGTGGAAAAGTTCTGTATCGTATTGGTGGCCACCCGTATCATCAGGATCAGTATCGGGCTGATCACAAATATCATCACCACCAGCGTGATCGAGATGGTTTGGTAGCGCCTGGCGCTGTGGATCTCGTCGACGATTGTGTCCTTCACGCTGGTCTGGATCTGGTTCTGCTGCGCTTGCAAGTTAGACAAGATTGTACTCGCCGAGTGATAGTACTCCACGAGCGCCTCCTTCCGGTCCGCGGTCGATGTATTGATCAGCAACTGGCTGCGCCAGTACTGCATCACCTTAAATTCGGCGCTAGACATGATGTTGAGCGAGACCATATAGTTTTGGGCCGACGCAATGTAGTCCAGTGCGGCCGCGTCCCGGCGCACGAATTGGGCGTAGTCGGCCAAGTTCAGGTAACCGTTCTGGATGAACTGAAGCACCAGAATGGCCACAATATTCAGGCTTTCGATGGCTTCGATCAGGTTCTTGTACACCACAAACTGTCGCCACACCTTAGAGCTTATCGACTTACCGGCACTGCGCACGATCTGGCTGATGACGTACTGGTTGAGCGTGTTGTACGGCTCGAAGTACTGCAGGCCAGTGAACGTTTGGTTTTCGGAATCGCTCACCCTGCAACGAGGTGAAGAGGCGGAAGAAACACTTTTCCAGTGTCCGGCCCGAGTGATGCAGAGACATTCCAAAAAATTACCCAAGCATAAGTTCCCTTGCTTTGCTTGAAAATTTTTCGAAGTACCATTTTAGTTAACGTTTGCGCTAGAAATGGGGCTTTCTACGTGGATTGCTACACGGGGTTGGGTTGGGGATCGTTACCTCAGGGTTGCAATTAGGGTATGGTTTGTGGTACCCGACAGTAGAAGATAGTTGAGATCCTCGCTCAGGTGGCCCAGCTCGAACTCGGTGTTTCGAACGGACTGTTCGACGTGTGATCGATTCTCGCCCGTCAACAGGAAGTACACATAGCTCATGCGCTCAGTTTGGATGACATTGAGCAGTTTCGTGATGCTGATCGTTAGCCGCATCTGAAAGTGGAACGACACAAACGCCGAGCTACGTCACGGAACCGTACAAGTGGGGCACTACTTCTACAAGGTACATACTTCTTCGTCAGCAGCTCGTGTTTCACTGTACGATTGCACGTGTTGCTGCAGCAGCAGCACGTTTTGTACAACCACAGACGCTATGGGTATGAGCAACACTATCAACATGTGCACCATGAACAGCCGTCTCGCATTCCTTGGGGGAGAAAAACGTGGGTCCTTATGAAAGGTACACAAGTGCGTGGACGTGCGCTAACGCAAAACCAAGTACAAAGAAAAATGGGCAAACCAACAGTCATTTGGGTAGAGTAGAGGTGATGGAATTATGGTTTCTTCGACGAAGGAAACACCTTCAAAACCAGGCTCTCCAAGTGATGTACGCCTGCAGATGTCAACTCTAGCGAATCAGTTACTTACTCGCTCATCCGGCACGACGACCGCGGAAACGTGTCCTGCCCTATGCCAAATGCGTTTCCGTCGCTCATGATCGAGTACATCTATCTAGATCTTCAACGACTACTGTACTAAGAGCTCGTCCAGTGCAATGCAAAATTCCTCCGTTGGGAGCCAAAACAGCGCCCTAGCACCTACATCCTCCGTTACGTCACTGTCGGTGATGCCCTTAGAACTGCTACGCTATTCAAGTAGGAGGGTTTCCGGTACTATCATGAATTTGCTGACACTCGATACCATTTTCGGCTTGCGCCACCGAATCTTCGAGCAATTATAAAGCTACCTAAATCATCCGAAACGACTCGTCTCCGAGACGTGAAGGGCCTTCTCTCGGGCGACCTACAAGAGACGTCCGGCCGGCCCATTCCCATCGTGGTGCTCGAGAATTTTCCATACACGTGACCCCTGATGTTTGTCATGGCCAATCTAACATTGCCAGTTTGGCCCGTGTTCAAAAATCTGCTCATAACGTTGTGCTATTTTTATCTGACGAAGTTTTAAAATCAACAAAATGATGCTAGATGTTTTCACTGAAGTCAGCCATCGTTTACGGGCATGTTATGATCTGGTCGGATGTAGATTTCCTCTTCAACTATTAAGCGAGACATGTGGGACAAGATGATCCCGACAAGGGATAAAAATGAATTGGCAGCCTTCAATCGTAACAGAGCCACTAGTTCTGCCGTCTCGTGTGCCATGTTCAGCACGGCATTAATTAGCATTAGCGAATGTTATTAGTTGGGTACCAATCAATCAGCCAGTGCGATTTTCCGGAATGGAGTTGTAACAGATCTTCCGGAATGGATCAACGAGAAGTTATTAAATTACAAACCCAAACATGCCACATTGCGAATAGTGTAGCGAAGTGTGATTAGCAAGCTTGTCGCAAGACATGTCACTAAACGATTGTCCAATGGTGATGACCTACTTCACATCATACGCAGGAAATTATTGAAAGATTTCGCTATCCATCAGTTTGCTCTAACTGTGGTAGTTCAACGAACATTAAAGCACCGTTTGGATGTCCGAATCCGCAAGAGGACATACGTAAGAGTATTTCGAACGTAAATAGGTTTTTGTTCTATGCCTTGCCTTACAGAACAAAATTACAAAACAACGGCTGGAGAACGGTTTTCCTCACGGTTTCACTTACCGCCGTAATAAGCATTTAGCTGTAAAACGCCAAACAAGTCGAAAATACAAACATAACTATCCCTGCCTATTCCTCTTCTTTTTATTATTTTTCTTCTTATTACTATTACTACCAGACATCCGGGACTGCATGAGAGACTCCCAGTGCCTTCGTGCCCCAATTTCTTAAAGCAGCTATTTTATCCTGCTCTCCTGCCTTAAAAAGCTTTACGAACTGGTTCGTCATCCGTTATTCAAATGACATGACTATGACGTACACGCAGTATGGTCGTAATGCTGGGCGTATAGCTTGCTGTTGCAATAGCTCCTTAATGGGTGCTCCTTATATATCGGGCTAAAATCAAACTGTGCACCTTCCTCTCGGACGCGGCTAAAAGGATATAGTCAGTTTTCGATGTCACAGAGGCGTACGTGAATGCTGACGTTAAAAAGGTTCTGTACCACTCCTGTTTTGACCACCTCGACTCGAGATGTGAGCGAAATAGGTTCTTCAGAATAGCTGTAGATTAACCTGTTGGCTGCTAGCATCTTATCACGAAACTCCTCCGTTATGCCGTTGATACTCCGTGCTAGGGTCGCCTAGTTAGGTTCACGACTCAGAACTTTTTGGTTAGCTGTAAGAACATCACCATAACGTAAGTTCCACGGCGTTGTTGGTAGAGCTGCTGAGAGGCTTGTGCTTATCCATTATCCTTGCTATTCTCTCATCAGGCCCTTGAGCTACCTTTACAAATAAAACTTTACAATTCAGCTTGTATAAGTTCTTCCAAGTAGGTTACAATGATAACCGTGGGGTGTTGCTAAATGTAGCTGGTAAGAACAAAGCATGTAGCAACCTAGGCTAGTGTTGAAAATGACGATAACTTGTTACCTCTTTGATCTGGATCACCAAGCAACGAAGTTTTAAAAAATTTAAAAGAACAAATCTGAACCAAAACTGCTGTGGAACGTATCGACTGCACTGTTTCTTTGTTTTTTTAATCGGTTCGATTTGGATTGATGCCACGTGGTAGCCGCGCATCAGCCGGTTACGCGATCGATGCGTTTTACCCACGAAACCACATATGGAAATAATTAAGGCCGCATTATATCCACAACCCGACGATCCTGGCGGGGGCCTGCGAAAGTGCGCCAACTTTTTTAAACCCCCGTAATGCGGCTCGGGGCACGTGGCCTCATCCTTTCGATTGGTGTAGGGCTCACCTGGAGTTGGGATTGAACTTGAAGCAGCCGTACATGGTGACCTCCCGCTCGAACGGCACATCGGAGCAGGTGGTCGACTGGCGAGAGGTGGACGTGGCGATCGATGGGGACGACTTCACCGACAGGTCCCGCGTCCGGGACAGCTCACCGCCGGTCCCCACCGGACCGGTCCCCACCACCGTCAGCCGGTCCCCGTCGAGTGGCCGCCCTTCTTTCAGTCGCGCCTTTTCCGGCCGTACGCGGCCTCCCCTGCCCTTCGCCTTGCCACCATCACCACGTCCGCCTCCTCTTAGGCGTGTCTCATCCAAAGACCGGCCACACGCCGGCACCGGGCCCTCCTCCGGCGGTGGATGAACGGTCACTTGCGTTGGCTCCAGTTTGGCTCCAATATTTATCTTCGTCACCGAACAGGATCGATACGCAGCGCCAATACAGCGGTGGCTGTGGTGTCTTAAAAATCGACCGGATCGACCGGAACGGATGCGGTTCGCTTTCTGATTTTCACTTCCGTTGCAGCCACACCGGGGAACCGCACCGGGACCGAACAACAATTGATTGCCACCACGCCGCGACCACCACTCACCACGGCACCACGTGCACCGCACGCCGAGCACAACGTTGGGCCGGTGGTCGGGAGGCCACCTACACCATCGGGCTGCCGAATGCAAACTACCTCCCGGCGCGGCACGATTGCGTACTTTTATACGCACACTGCACATCCGGCTCCAGAGAGACCTCGGCCAGGACGACGACCGAGCAGTCGCCCGACCGCCGAGCAGAGCCGCCGAACAGCATGCCAGGCGGCTCCCTAATTGGGCTGCCCACGAGATTGAGCGCCATCTCTGCTCTTGGTCGCCAGCGTTTGCCCCCAGTGCTGCCACTCCGGTGCCACTCCGCGGATGGTGTCGAATTACCCGGCAAGTTCCCGGCCGAAAATCCGGACCGGAACAGGTGAAGCTCCTCGGTTCGGCACTTCAAAGCCACCACCATTCGGCTACCTGGGGGGCGCGCGCGTAACCGGATACAGTCGAATAATTGGTGCTGTTCGCGCAATTAACTTGCACTCTGTGACCTGCTCAGTGGATAAGCTCTGTCGCGTGCCAGGATTAGTGGAGGCGCGCACCCTCGCGAACCGTCCCGTTCCATCACCGGAACACACGGGAACGTTAAGCTGAGCTGCGAGTTGACATTGTCGTTCATTATTCTAACAGGGATTTTATGGGGATGCTAGGCAGAGTTGAGTAAGTACAAACTGGAGCATCGCACGATACGAAACAGATAAAGCTTTCGGCGGGCTTTACAAAAAAATTGACCCTAAAATTGGTAGTCTCTCGGCAAGTCTATCCAGAGGAACACCTATCCGGCTATCCGGTATCCGAACAGTGAGCGAGCTACAGAGAGCGAAAGCGTGAGACAGATAGAGAGACTGAGAAAGAGGGAGGGAGAGAGCGCGAGTGAGTGAGTGCAACGAAAATAAAACGTAACCGTAAGCCATAATATTGTCATTTGGCGTAATGAGGTGTTTTGTTGCGCCGAAGAATAATAACAATCGCAGCTGGCGGGCTGCCGGCGGCGGCGGCGGCACACCGGTAGTGGAGTGGAGCTGGCTAATTGCCAATTGTTTCCATTTGTTTTTTTTGCCTCACCGACGAAGCCCTTCGGTCGCAAGGCCCCAAAAGGTTCGGTGCGAAATCGAGTCGTTTATCAGATCCGGGCGTCACCCGGCGGCCGCCGAAGGCTATTCGAAGGTTGGCCACAGCCGACCGCTGGCCACCGTTCGCAGTCCTGACCATATTGCTTTTCGCGGTGCCCATTGAACGGGGCTGGCCCACGTGTCTCTCAGAAGTGCGTCCGTTGGCGGGAGTGAATTGGGCAGTTCGCTTTACGAAGTGACTTTATTATTGTGTAAGTTTGTGGTGGTGGTGGTGCCTGAAACCTTTGTATGCGTGCGCCACATTATGTTGCGCGCCGGATTTGCGGTGGGTACCAACATTTAGTAATACACTTTTACACATACACGTATAAACACCTTTCACCAAGGCACCGAGACCCTCGGTGGCCCTCGTCCTTTACGTAGCCCTCTAGTGCAGCTAGCAGCTTTATACACACATCTACACACTGAGAGAAACACACAGAGAAACACAATCTGACAGCCCGTTTAACGGACGTTTGAGTAGTTTACAGCAATCCACCGAAAAAGCGCCGCCTACTGCTGGTCGTCCTCTGCTCTGGGAAGTCAGAGCTCGTTGTGAGGGTTTTTGAGGGAAGTTGATTAGTTTGCCATGGTGGTCTCCTGTTGGCTGCCTCCGCTTAGACTATCTTCAGGTAAACCGGCTTCATGTCCGCGAACCAAGCCACCTCCCCGTGGTTGTTGTTTGGCGTGGCGCCCTCCTTGCACGTCAGCCAGTAGGTGTCCATCAGCCCTTTCCCCTGTGTACCACGGGGATAGAAGCAACCAAAGATAGTAAGCGAAAGTCGCTACGGAATCCCTCGTGCCAGCTTCGCTCACCTTCACGTCGATCAGCCCACGGTGCTCGGTTTTAAAGCCGCCGACCTTGACCAGGGCCTCATTCATCTCGGCCGAAATGTGGATCTTCAGCGCTGCACATCATGGAACAAACAAAACACGTAAGCCCTCCACAATCCGGCACCAGCGGCGCCAAGACGGTTACGATTCTCACCTTCGCCGGTCGATTCCATCCGCGAGGCCGTGTTGACCGTGTCGCCGAAGAGACAGTACCGAGGCATCTTCGTGCCGACGATGCCGGCCACGACCGGTCCGGTGTGGATGCCGCAGCGTATTTGCACCGGCTCGTTGGCCCTGCGAAGTGGCGGCAGATGAAGAAAGACGCCTCGGAATGTGCAATCTCAGTGTGCCGAACAGGTTGTTTTACGAAGCACCAGGCGCCTCCACCATGCCCAACGGCGAGCATTGTTCGCGCGAACAGACAAAGCGGAAAAAAATGGGGCCTATGTAAAAGGGGCAATCGATGTCGGGAGCAGAGTACCGCGTCCGGCCTGGAGTACTCCGGAAACCGGAAATAGTTTTACCAAATTGAAACGGGAACGTTATTTACGGGAACGAATCCTCACTCGGAATGAAGTCGTTCCGTCGTACAAAAAGTACCCAAAATTGTTAGTTCACGTTTCCCGCCTAGTTTATTTGCTTTGGTAAGCTTATGTGGTAAGCAAATATTGATAAATCGTCATTCATTCGACCATAGCTTTCCCAGAGCGAATTTCCCACGAACCACCGAAACTGAGAAAAATATTGTTAAAATGAAGTGAAACGAAGCCCCGGGAATGTGATTGATGGAACTCGGGAGAGCTCGGACATGACACTCTATCCGTATTAATTCGTAGCGTTTGGATCGATGTTTTGCTGCTTCGTATTCAAAAATTGTCCCATAAAGGCCGCAAACCCGATTCCATTGTGATGGAGTTTCCGGTCGAAAGTTCAACAAGACAAGTGAAATTTCCTTCGGTTCTCAAGTTGAAACTTCAAGGGCACTGGCTCTTCAACGAAGAGTTGCCGGTTGTTTGTAGGGTAGAAATGCGAGATACTTGTTCGACGGATCCTAGCTTTTCGACCCGGTACGGCAACTATCCCGCCTTTAAATTGGGTTCTTTCTTAAAGTTTAGGATGGAACCAGAAGGTGTCTGTAAAAACGTTGAAACGTTGGGCCCTATCGAGAGCGGTAAGGGTGGTATGCAACACAACTTAGCTAATGGCAACGCCAGACACACAGAGCGGCAAACTTCGCCCAAGACACTAATGACAATCCGTTGTCGCCGCCCGACTGACTGTGTCGAAATTATGCGTCGCCTGGCTTCGGGCTAAATGTTTACCAGAGAGCGCAAAACTTGTGGCGCGCACTCTTCTGTGCCATCCATTTTCCCTCTCGGCGTAATGGCGTAAGTATGGGCCACGCCTGAGAGCCGCAAGGAAAAGGACTTACTTGTGTGGAATGCTAAAGTACCCGGAGGCATCGAGTAGGTCCAGTGCCATGGTGGCGATTTCCGTGACGTGTTTGTTGCCTGTGTCGTTCGGCCGGTCGGTCCGACCGCATCACCACACCACACATTGGACATAAAAAGAGATAATGCCGGAGATAAAGAAGGTCCTATTAAAGAGCGATTCACCGCGAATGCGTGCGCCGAAGATACCACCATTTTTGATCGGCAAACCGGAAGCCACCATGTAGGAGTCACCGATGGTTTCGATTTTGTACACGTCGTAGCACTCGATGCGCTCGTCGAACATCCGGTAGATAGCGTTAAGGAAGGACACCACCTGCAAGTGCGCAAGCCGGCATTAGCTCTGGCCACGGTCGGTCGCGGTTCGTGACGTACCTCGAGCGGCGTACACTCGGCCGCAATCTCGGTGAAGCCGACGATGTCGCTGAAGAATATCGACACGGCCGAGTAGTACTCCGCGGGCACCGTCTGGGCCTGCTTGAGCTGGGTTGCCACCGTCGGCGGGAGCATCTGGAAGAGCAGCGAGTCCGATTTACGCTTCTCCCGCTTCAGTTCCTTCGCCTTGTGGGTCAGATTGATGGCGTACAGTTGGATGGTGGACGCTGCGTTCCGCACCAGGATTATGATGATCGGCGACACGATCAGCACCACCACCAGGATGGCGATACCGAACGTTTCCATGTTATCCGCCGACTGGAGCACCTTTTGGACCTCGCTACTGTTGATGGTTAAAAAAAGACAGTTGTTAAAATAGAAATTTGTCGATCGACATTAAATTTGCGTTGTGCGTTATGGTATAAAAATGTTCGAATTAAAACCAACATATTTCTACTTATCCTCAAATCGTATCCTCAGTGTAGTATTTGTTGCTTTACATTTTCATTTACCAGGAAAAACGGACTTTTAAACAGATGGCTCTACCTGTCAATGTTGTCATTCTCATTAAGGGGTTTTGGCAATATTAATATAATATTTTGGCAGTTAATTCAGATCGCCACTGAAAACAAATGATCAATTTGAACCATGAATTGATCGAAAAACGGCCAGAAAGCCATGTTTTTCGGTGCTCCATGGAGGCGCCAGGTAGGGCTCAATGACCACAGAATTCAGGATACTATCAAATCACTTGGATGGGAGCTGCTATCCCCCCCGCTGTATTCACCAGAATTAGCTCTTTCCCTGTGGAACATTCTTTTCATCGATAGGACACGTATTGGCTGAGTAGCACTTCGATTCCTTCGAGGAAGTCGAAATGGGATGACTAATTGCTTTACTTTAAAAGTCGAAGAATTCTTTCGTTTGCGAATCCACGGATTAGCAGAGAGATTGGAGAAATGTTTGTATCGCGATGGCACATACTTTGAATAAAATAGCATTTTTCATTTCAAAATAATAAATGTTTGACTTCTTTGAAAAAAAGTCCGTTTTGCAACGTATAGAGTGGTAGACTGCGTAGTTATGAAATACTAACACATCACGGCCAATTTGTCTTAAAAGTAGCTTGGAAACGATAGCATCTTAAGCTTTTTTGTAAACATTAAGTTAGAATGAATTTCGTGGGTTTATTTACTATTTCTTGCAACAACATGCAATATCGGTTAAACAAAACCTTACTTTGAAAATAATTTTGTTGAGCATCGAAAATCAGTCTTGCTGGTCGCCCAATTGAGAAACTTGATGAGACAGCAAGCAAGACATCGAAAAACGCTTGACACCGAATAATTTCACCGCGCTTAAAGTGCAGTTACACAAGATAGCAGATTCCTCAAGGACAATAAGCAATGCATTACCTTCGTTTTGCCCAAAATTCATGAATGGCAGTTGTAACAGCAACTGGCCATTTATTAATCGATTCACCATGCCGATACTGTAAGTTAAAAAAAGGAGTAAATATGTAGTTTATTTCATTCTAAATTTTGTCATTTTTGACCATTGTGTTATTGTGTTTGTGGAACACATGGATGAAGTGAATGTGAATTGTACCGCCTGGCCGATAAATTATGACCAACGCTTCAAGCCATAACCGAAAACTTAACCGTGCCGTAGGCGAAGGGGAAGAGACAAATCACAAATCAACGTTCACACTAAATAGGTTATACAGGCGAACTATCATTTGGTTCAATTTCATATCCCAGCACGGAATGGATAGCGAGTTCGCCAGTTTCTGCTGCTTCGGGCGCTAAATCTAATAAATTAACACACCGCGCCCGCGAATGACTAACCGTATGATCGATCGTAATGCTCGCTGCAGTTTCCGCAGCTCGTCGATGTAATACGCCATTGATTCGTAGTAGGACCGGGCGTCGGCCACGTTCTCCTTGCGCCGCTCGTTCCGGTGGATGGTGCGGCTCCACTGCGTGATGTTGCCGTAGCTTTTCATGGTCAGCGTGATGTTTCGGTAGATGGCCTTCAGTGAGGGCACGAAGTGGAGCGACCCGTTCAGCAGGTCCCGCCCGAGGATGTCGTGCTGGACGTACTTAATGTACGAGTCCTGCACGAGGTAGCCACGGCCGTAGTAGTTGATGCCGTACACCGACGAGATGTCCAGGCTTTCGATGCTACGCAGCAGGTTCTTGAAGCTGAGCAAAAACCGCCACACGCCACTCTTGTTTGCGTCCTTGATCTGGTTGGTAAGATGCTCGAGCAACGCCGCGTTGGCCGTGGTGTACCAGCGGAGAATCTCCGGCACCTTGCTGTCCTCGGAGCTAATGTTGGCCCGAAACTCCTGCAGCGTTTCGCGGAACTCGCTCATATTAAGCCAGGTCACTTCGCCGTTGTTCGGCTGCACGGTGCGTATCGAGATGTCGGGCCAGGAGGACATGTTGTCGAGGGCCAGGTCCGTCTCCAGGAACGTGTCGTTAAGGTTCCTCCGCAGGGTGATGCCGTTGGTGTAGATGTAGAACGCCACATCGGACCGCTCCTGCTGCAGGCGCGTAACAACCTTGCCGAGGTCTGTGGCCATCGTCACCTGGTTTTCGATCTCCGTCACCTCCATGCGGTAGCTCACGATCTCAATCATCTCGTACGATGTCTGCACGATCAGTGCCAGGATCGGGATGAACGGTAGTATGATCATCTGCATCTGCTGCAGCTGGCGGCCGCGCTTGAAGGCGGGATTTTTGGCCTCTGCACAGCACATGTTGCCATCGTAGTGCTGCTGCGTGCTCACGTCCTCCGAGCTGATCGATCTGATCGACGTGCTGTCGGTGTGGCCTGCCCGGGACTTCATTTCGCTGAAGAGAAAGGACGTAGGAGAAAATGGAAATTGGTTTGTCGAAAATATTCGATTTCTTCAAAACAGTCAACAGGGAGAATGCATTGCTTCACGTTGCTAAATGCTAAATGCATGCTAAATCGTTACCGTAATATTTGAATTGATTTACAAGTACGTAATGATGTTGTCGGAAGTCACTTGTCTAGAATTATTTAATGTTTACCGCCCGTTTAACGTTGTTTAGAGTAAAAATATCTTTAAACAAAATGAAACTAACTCGTCTTATTTAAACGATTAGAGTATAATAAGCGGAGAGTAGTAAAAACGTGAATTTAAATTCTCGTATGCGCTGCATTTGATACAAGAAACAATATTGTTCACGCGATTAAAACACGTGTTCCCAGTTTTTATGACAATAACTCGTCCGCGATTCGTCCATGTCGTTCATGTCCATCTCGTTGCGAATATCTCGAGCGCTTTCTATGCGAAAGACATCAGTTCAAATCCTGACATTAATACACACAGGGGGGAAAAAAAATTGTTTTTTAATACACCTCCACCCATTTTTGTAATGATAAAAATATCAATTGATTAAACCTCCTAAAGGAATGATTCACTGACAGACCATCATTGATGTAAACCATAAACATTGAAATGTACACAATGAACAATAATGCTTATGGGATTTGCCGTAATTGGCCTATTTTTGGCAATTCAGTTACGATTATTCTTTGAAAAAGTTACGTTTCTGGCAATAGTCTTTGTTACTGAAATATGAAACTTGAACAATTGCGTGCATGGTTCCATAAGCTTTTTAAAAACTGAATCAACAACTGAATCGTTGCACATAGCCACATAGTTTAGTGTAGAGATAAAAGTAAGAAACTGCAGTAAATATCACAGTCTTTAATTTTATACAATTTACACCCATTATTTTATCCCGTGGAACTTGTCCAACACAATTCCGGAATAAATAAACTATTCTTAGCTGATAAAAACCGGATAAATGAACTGAAACACTAAGTGAAAAGAGTTTCCCTTGTATTTGAATGCAACGTACGATTTTAATATCATACAACATGCGATTGTAATGGAAACATATTGTGCCATTAGTGCTACGCTCCTGATGGCAGTTCCGCAATGCCAAACCCATGAAAGAAAGACGAAAAGCAAAACGAAGCAGCCAAAACCCGCCGGTACTGGAACGTACGTTTTATCGACTGTCATCAAATCCATTTTTGGGGGTTAATGATGCGATTTGGTTTCAATTTTCACACCGCATAGTGATGCGACGAAAATGCGGACAACGAACATGAACATCCGCCGTCGGTTCCGTCGGTTCCGTCGGTTGGTGAATGCGAAGGAAGTCCGCGTGCCTACGACTTTTCTCGTCGAACGTTTTTGGTCGAAACTCATTTGGTATTTTATATCTTTGTTGACTCTGCGCAGATAAAGATGAAGCCTGGATGAAGCTTCGCCGCACAACTGTAGGCCTTGGTTTGGGTTGCCCGTCTAGGGTGCAAACAGAGTATCACTTTCTTATATTAAGCCTCGGTCGGAGACTCGGCCCCAGACGAAACCGAAAATGCATGTCTTCGTTTTGTTCCCCATTGCAGGCATTAAGTTTCTGTTTTTTTAAATTTTATCTTATTCTGGTTCGCTTGTTTCCCAAGGGTGCAGTTCTTGTGCCATTCGTTGTGCGAATCCAATGTTCGAATTCTTAAGCTGCAGCTCATGCTTGGCACCGTGCCCGCAGTAATAAATTTTGCCTCGTCCGACCAGCGCACACCCTGAAACTATCGCTAATTCCAGTCACATAAAGTGCTTTCCGTAGAAACGCTTTGCATATTTTAACCCACCAGTGAGAGTTCAAGCATGGCGCCGTTCGATCTCGAAAGCCGCTCATTCACAGCAAAGGTACCGCATCCTGGCGTGGCACCGGCACTAGGCGAATGGAAGCAAAACTACGTAGCGACAATCAGGGACACCGTTGATCATATCAATCCGCCTGGCCCAGGTCTTAGTGAGCCGAAAGCCTCGGGAAACCGGGTTCGCTCAGCAATCTATCGGTGATTGATTTTTATTGTTCGCTGATTCCGATTCACCGAAGCGTGGCCATGTTTTGCGAAGCCGGCAGCAACGCAAGTATTCACGGCCCCCCTGTTTGTGTGCTGATCCAAAAAAGGACACCGAAAACAGTCCAGTGGTCAAGGACCTTTCCGCGGAACGTTGGCGGAGAGCTTTCGGGGCCCGTTGACCCGATGTGCTGACATGTGATTAAATACGATGATAAAATGAACGATAAAAAAACCTGACGGCCGTGGGCGATGCGCCGGCCCAGCTCACGTCCTAGAACGCTGTAAACGGATACTGACCTATTATCGCGGATGTACCGTCCAGTACGTGCAACATAATTAATGTCCGCCCAGTCCGGTGTTGCCGTTGCGATGGGGCTGCCACGAGCGACGGGCCGACCGCTCACCATAAATACAGAATATTGTGCGCGTGATGAAAAATTGTTTTGGCAAACAGTAAACAATTGAAATAGATGCAATCACCCTGGCGAGACCCCTCTGCGGCGAGGCCCAACTAGGCACAAAAATGGGGAAAACGGCAATTTCACTGCGCAGATTAGATGGGCGGTTATTAGATTACCGCAAAAGTTTCCATTTCGGTAGAACCTGGTCATTGGCCTGGCGTGGGTATTTATTTTTCGGTTTGCGGCGTGTGGCTCGATATACGACTCATGCCGGAGACCTCCATCAATCTCACTTTCAAGTCGTAATCCTGGGTCTTTGCTCTTATCCCAAAACCGGCCCTCGATGGCCGTCGCCGCGCACAACCAGTGGGTCAAAGATAAGAAACATTAAAAAAGAGGTCTAGGAAGGTGTAGGGGCAGAAAAGGCAAACCCAAAAAGGACAAAGGACACGCGAGCAAAACAAAAAAAAAGAAGGATCCACATCATTGGCAAACCTAATCGTAAAGTGTCACTATTAGGAAAGCAAGAGGAAGATATAAATTTAATTAACTTCTTAGCCTTGCTGCGGTCCTTTCCGTATCGCCCATCCGCTGGTACAGCCCGGTCCGGTCGCTCCCTAGATTCGAATGGCTCGCTAGGATTCTAGGATCAGTCTCCGAGGCCAACTCCGAATCCCTGGCCTGAACGGTACCGATAGGTACAGCCTCGTCTATCGATTGTGCGCTCCACAGGTAATCAACATTGATGGAATGCGCGGAGCGTGCCGAGCAGTGCCGGTGGTAGGTCGTCCGTAGCCGCAGGAGACATGTTTGCGCTGTAGGCCACAAGCAACCCGGGGTGATCATAAACTTGTAGCCGAGACGGTGGTACCGACCGAGGTACAAATGAAGTACATAAGACGTGCTCGCTGCACATTTGCACCAATAGAACCACAAACACTTCCGGCTCCGGCTTCGGCGCAAGCCACCCAGCAAACGGAGGTGCAGCTTGTGGAGCAAAAAAAAAAGATAAATAATAATGATCTGTACTCCGAAGCCGACCCACAGCCGATACCCGGACGGATAGCGGACGGTAAAAACGGAGCAAAAACTGGAGCCCGATGACGATAAGCAACGTATGGGGCGGATTGGAGCGCCCGGTGGGGGTTAACACATGATAAATTATCCTATCATAACATCGGTTTCGACTAGCCGACGTCAAACGTCGGGCTGCACGGAAACTCTGGTCCGTCGGATAGCGAACCGTGCATACTGCAATGCAACAAGTCCCGATGATGTTACGAAAACGTACAGTAAAAGTTTATAACCTAAACTTTTTTAACTTGCATCGATTTGACGTTAATACTATTAGGTATGTGAATTAATTCTTACGGTTTTCATTCGAAATTTGTGACCTAACTACAACAACAAAACGTATGACTACCTTAATGAAAGTATTGTCTGTCATTAGTTACTACTTTCTCCCGTCTTTTAGGTAGTTCCTCGATTCCGCGTCGATAGAATTTCTTATCTTTAGGAGCGATCTACTGAAAGACCTATTTTTCGATACTTTCATAAGAAGTGAACCGTTGTGCTGCCAGAACGTTACTTATGAAACGGAACAAATATTAGTTCGAAAGAGCAACATCTGGTGAATACAGCGGCAGTTCCCATCCGACATTTTCGGGTTAGGTTTTTACCGGTTTTGCGATGTGGGGTCGAGCGTTGTCATTTTGAAAAATCATCTTATCATGTCTTTCATCTCATTCTCGTCGTTCTATGGCCAAAGCTTTTCTTCAAATGCATTAATTGATGTTGATGGCATTGTCCTTCAATAGTTTCATTAGGTTTTAAAAGCCACCATCACCAGTAACGATTCGGTACAAAAATCTTTTTTTTTGCCGTGCAAGCAGTGGTGAAAAAGTACTCCCCGCAAAAACGCTTTATCAGGAATAAAACTTGACATGTTCCAATGCTTAAAAAAGATGTTGTTTACACTTTCACCAAACAATATATAATGCGTTAGATGCGTAATGAGAGTAGCTATCAAACACATATTTCATTTAAAAAATATGTTGCATATAGTAAGTAACGCCATCTATTGTAAAACCGCAAGGATTAATTCATACACCTAATATTAAAATAAAACAACATGAGACTACTGAGAGATTACATACTGAGCATAGTGTCCGTAATTTTTTTCTCGCTTCTCGCATTGCTCTGTTCTTCAATTCAATTCCATTACCCAGTTTTCAACTTACGTACCTTACGTTCATAGAATAAAACTACCAATCCACGTTAACGGGGTTTTGATGGGGCCGACGGATCAAGAACTGGAACTTATTCCTTCCACTGTGCAGTCTGGTGTCTGGGGTTTCTCAATGACCAATTTTGTTTTTAATATTCCAAGAAACAACACGTTCACTCGCTGTACAGTGGGACGTTGCCCAACTCACTGTTGCCGTCTGGCATTGGCAATCCTTTGCGGGAACACCCGAACGTCCTGTTGTGCGCACTGTGGGGCACTTAATGACAATTGTTTCTTCCTGTGTGGCGGGACGCTTCCTTTCGCAAGGATCACTTATCGATCAGTGGCGTCATTCAGTCATCAAGCGGCGTTTTACGATTTTGCTTCGAGTTCACAAATGATTATTCTTATTAAAAGTGAACAGTTGTAATTGTCGGATAATTGTTACGCGTCGTTTTAACAGTTAAATGGAAAGGTTCACCGTAATCACCGGTAATTTGTAGGACTTACAAATGAAAATACATTACACTATCTGGTGTTAACTTAACTCTGATTATCTTTAAAAAGAGGAACATACTAAAGACTAGTGTTTTGTGAAGAACCCTGGAGTGCTAGTAATATTGCTAATAGTAATATTGATCTAGTAACAACATTGGCTTCATAACAATATTGATTTTTGTGTTTTAGATACTGTAAATTGGAACGAATATTTTCCAAGCACAATGTAACAACAATTCTTGAAATTTAACCACAAAAGTCCCTAATTTCCCAGATCTAGCAGTGATACTCTTCCGATAGGTAATTAATGAGTGTTAACCATAAGATCTCACTTTCTTGGATTTACACAGTGTCGATGGGTATTTTGCTGGACATTCTATCGAGTTGAGAAAAACTCAGTACGTTTTGCTTGATTCGGACACTTTTAGCTCGAATTACTCGGCGCCGATTGTCTCACAGAATGGCTGGTGCGCGATTTCCTACCAAGCGCCTCGGGGGATTGGGGATTACTTCGGAAGTGAGCATGGCTCCGACATGCTAAACAATCTTGTCCTTGCGAGAGCAACTGAAAAGCGCCTTCAATACCACCGCCCGCAGAACGACCTGACGACGGGGGGGGGGAGGGCACCGCGTAGACCACATCAGTTCCTATCAGACGCAAATGGAGATTTACCGACGATGGACCGAACTTTACGACTTCTATACCACTCCACGCGGAGTACCGCACACGTGCGTTCCACAAGCCGTAGCGTTTGGCGCGCTTCCGACCAGAATTTGAATGAGGATTTGAAACCAACCCTGCCGGAGCCAAGAAAACCGGAACACCGCCGAACCGACTCCGGTGGACGCGTGCGACCGACTGACGGTGGACGATTGAGTCGCGGCCCCAACAGTCGCTGTCCGAGTCCTAGCTGGTGTGTGAACCGACCGACCCACCGCCCGCGCCACAAGACATCTTTATCGTCGCGCCATCGTCGTCCTGTCAAAGGATGCGGCGGACGAGCCAGCGGAGAAGCGCCGGGCGCCCAAACGCCGTAGCGCCACCGGTTGATCGGCCGCGTCGTCGCTGCCGGCTTGGTGTGAAAACACGCACAAACACGCGGATACCAGACACTCTGGTCTGGTTGTAGTTGTGCGGCACACGCAGAAGGTACGCCGGAGTGAGAGAAAAAAACGGGAAAACAAATTCATCAGCACGCCCACCGGACGGCGGATTGAGTGAGGTTAGGTCAGTCGGTCGGTCGGTGTGGTAGTAGTTTGCCATATTTGTACAGTGTTTTTTTTCATCCACTTTTCCTATGATATATTCCGTCACCCGTCCCCAGCCCCGGGTGTGCCCTTACCGCACACCAGGCACCCGGGATCCGGTCGAATCCTGTCACGAACGCGGGAAGGCGCGGGGCGGGAGTTTATTTTTATTATCCTCGCACGGTGCGAGCTATCGGAGCCAGCGGAGGTGGTTCGGTGGAGGCCACTTGTCCGCCCGAAAGTGCTGACACATTTAACGAATCCTGGTAGCCCCGGCGGTGGAAAGGGAACGAAGATAACGGAGGAAAAACACCATTCACCGAATCGCCGACTGTTTTGGTCGGCCATTTTTATTTACTTTTGTCCGTTTTTTTTGCTTCGGTTTCGGTTCCCTTTTGTGCCAATTGAAAATGCCATTTCCCGTACGCATTTATGAGAAATACGCACCCTGCGGTAATTACATTTCCAAACAGAGCCTGCAGCCGAACAAGTGCGTAACTTCAATCTGACTGGAGAGACCAGCGAACCTAATAGCTTGTGGAGCTTGGGACTGAAGTGATTAATCCGAGACGATTAGTGTTCACAAGAAAAAAGGGCGAGCAAATAAGATAGGTAGTCTTTAGGTAACATACACTTGATCAGTTCATGGATCAGTTCATACACTTGACCCCTTTCTTCTAATTCTTATTCCCAGCTCGTTACTACGACATTTCATCTATTCGTCCCATTAAATGAAATACCTTTAAAGAGCGAAACAATAGACGAGTGAAATGGATTGGTTCGTTTAACTTTGTACCTTCGGATTATACGTATATTTGCCTTGCCGTTAAAATTACGTAACCCAAGTGCACCGCTTTAAACTCGCTGCCGGAAGTGATTGGATTTTTGGCGTCAAATGGCGTTGTTCAATAAGTTTTGAGCTTCGATGAGAAAAACACAATTTTATGGTTTTAAATACACTTTTTCATCCTTATATTCCGAGCCCTTACACACCTCCAACATCCGTTCATAAATTTCCTTTGCTTACAAACCTTTCAAAAAAACTTTTTATCGCTGCACGATACTTGATTTTTTCCATTGTAAAGCGATGCAGTGATACGTCGATACTAAATTGATGGTAAACTAAGAATGAAGTGACCGATTGAAATGAAACTTCACATACGTTCATATGAAGAACATAAACAACGTAATAAAATTAAATTAGGCCAGTGCCCTCTGATATTGAAGCGCAAAACTTATTGAACAGACCACAGTAGTGTGATTATGGCTCGACGATCCGGTTCATCGGTTTGCTTAATCGGAATATCGGTCCCGGATCGGCGGTTCGCCACCGATCGGTGGCGGTAGTGAACGACACGCCAATGACTCATTCCACGTGGCGTCCGTATGGTAAATAAGTAATCTATTTTGTGTATGTGTGTTCGTTTGTATGTGTGTTCGCCGTACCGACTTCTTTTGCGCACTTGAGAGTGGGCCGATGTCCCTGGGCAATCGTTGCGACATTGAGCATCGGCCGAAAAGAGATGTAAAAAGGACGTTTCGGGTAGTCGTATACGAGAAGCGCCCTATAAATCAACCGGGACCGCGGGTATGAATGGCCGGATCGGCCGGGGGAGGTAATCCCGGGCGGCTTCGGGTGATGATTTATCGCGCGTGCCGAGCAGCCCGGAAGCCCTGCACGGAGAATCCTTACGGATGCAGAGCCCTCGAGAGCGTCGCAAACAGTGCGTAGGCAGTCGGGTTCGATCGGTTTAAAATCGGCCGGCGTCTGCATGGATTCCGGCCGGCCAGCACTTTGTTTGCGGCCGGTGGTTTGTCTGTCCGGTGGCGCCACGACGCAGGACCCGCCGTTGCCACGCCGCATGCAACAGGTGCCTGCAAGTCACAGTGAATCTGTTCCGCTTGCGTAACCCGCAAACGGGTCGCCGCCCGCGTGGCTGTGCGGATCCGCCCGAGCGTTCCCTTGCTGCAGGTTTACCAGCCAGTCACAGTTCCGAAATCCTGAGGACTTTCACCTTAAGGAACGAATGAGACCATTTGTTAATTAACTACAGGCCCGCAAACGGTGGGTGGTGAGTGAGGCAATTAAGCTCATCGTAAGATAGCGGTACGCCTTCCGCTGCACGGCGAACGAATTAACGGCGGCTGGCGGTTCGCTCGGAACCAGAATCCAAATTGTTTCCGAGTCCCCATCAGGACACATTTTTCACAGTTCGAAGCGCTCGCTATCGGCCATCCTGCCTGGTTCCGAACCGAGACCGCTAGCTAGCTAGCGTTCATTAACGCTGACCGCGGGCCGGGGGCCGGGGCGAAGGACCGAGCATAAACACTTTTTGATTGATGAGTCTTTTCGTCAGCCCGCATGGCTCTGCCCGGCCGCTCCAACGCACCACCGGGCGGTGCGGATGATGAGACGAACGGAACGAAGCGTCACGTGGCAGGATCCGTTCGATCAACAAGTGGTCATGGCTGATCCTGAATTGATGCCCGTTGATCCATGAAGTTATTATAGCTATGCGTTCAGCTATTGCCAAATTGTTTATTTTTAAACTGCAAGTGTAGCAAACTTATACAAAACTCCATCATCACTCGTATCTTGCGAACATACGCAATGTAGTGAAATATTTATTAACTTAAGCTTGATGTATTGTGGTGTAAATTAAACTCCGTTTCACAAAGATCTGAATTTTGCCCATGGCTAGACACATGTAACGAAAAAGCACCATGACTTTTGAAGAGCGTAACTAATCTTAGCTCTACGTCAATGACACATGCCTAACAACGACGCGTACTCGGTATATGTAAAGGAATGTCAACTCTTTTTGAGAAGAACGATTCAAGCGATATTGTTTGACGGATTAAATTCATCAAACAAGGAAGAATTGGGGCTCGTTCGTAGATCATCCGTCTCACCGATAAATCGATGTGTAGGTGAAAGACATTAGTTCGAATCCTGACAGTACAAAAACGTGAGTGCAAAGCCTTGAATATGTGTGTAATACAACTTTGCGCGTTCTAATAAATAAATAAATCAATGTTAAAAAATAGTAATAAATAAAAAAAATATTAAAAACTAATAATAAATAAATTAATAAATGAATAAATAAATAAATGAAAAATAAGAAACACTATCGCTTTTCCAAATTCATTCATTCAAACCATTTATGTTTGCAAAATACTCCAAAGTTCCTTTTTTATTTAGTTCACTAATGAATGTGATTAAAGTTATGTAAATTGTACTCGTTTAGAATAAAGTTGCTTAAACACATGTTTTGCCATTAAAAAACTATTTCTGATTGCCAACATTAGTTGGCTTCTATTTTTATTTTTGCCCTAGCAAACATCGAAACCATAAAATGCCTAGGAAAACAATCCTGCTTTCAAAATATTTGGTCCAAAC